>NC_134533.1:134357836-134375336 GCF_050624435.1 Tenrec ecaudatus | reverse complement strand
TGTGTGTGTGTGTGTGTGTGTAAAAAGGGCACGAAGTCAGAAGCCCTCTAGAGATTCTGCCATGGTGTGTGTGTAAAAAGAACAAGAAGTCAGAAGCAATCAAGATATACTGCAAGGGTCTGAGTGTGAGTGTTTGTGTGTGTGTGTGTAAAAAGGACACGAAGTCAGAAGCCCACTAGAGATTCCCCAAGGGTGCGTGTATGTGTGTGTGTGTGTAAAAATGAAACAAAATCAGAAGACCTCTAGTGATTCTGGAAGGGTGTGTTTGTGTGTGTGTGTCCTAAAAAGGACACGAAGTCAGAGGCCCTCCAGAGATTCTGTAGGGGCATCATTGTGTGTGTGTGTGTGTGTGTGTGTGTGTGTAAGTAAAAGGTACAAAGTCAGAAGCCCTCCAGAGATTTTGCAAGTGTTTTTGTGTGTATGCGTGTGTAAAAAGGACATGAAATCAGACGCCCTACAGAGATTCTGCAAGGGAGCGTGTATGTTTGTGTGTGTAAAAAAGACACGAAATCAGAAGCCTTATAGAGATTCTGGAAGTGTGTGTGTGTGTGTGTGTGTGTGTTTGTAAAACGGACATTAAGTCAGAAACCCTCCAGAGATTCTGAAAGTGTGTGTGTGTGTGTGTGTGTGTGTAAAAAGGAAACGAAGTCATAAGCCCTCTAGAGATTCTACCATGGTGTGTGTGTGTGTGTTTGTATAAAAAGTACATGAATTTAGAAGCCCACTAGGGATTGTGCAAGGGTCTGAGTGTGAGAGTGTTTGTGTATGTGTGTAAAAAGGCCATGAAGTCAGAAAACCTCCAGATAATCTGCAAGGATATGAGTGTGAGTATGTGTGTGTGTGAGTGTGTGTTTGTGTGTATAAAAAGGACACAATGCCAGAAGCCCTCAAGAGATTCTGGAAAGTTGTGTGTGAGAATGTGTGAAAAGGAAACGAAGTCACAAACCCTCCAGAGATTCTACAAGGGTGTGAGTGTTTCTTTGTGCGTGACTAAAAAAGACACGAAGTCAGAAGCCCTCTAGAGTTTTTCCAGGGGTATGAGAGTGAGTGTGTGTTTGTGTGAGTGTAAAAAGGACACGAAGTCAGTTGCCCTCCAGAGACACTGAAAGGGTGCGTGTGTGCGTGTGTGTGTAAAAAGGACACGAAGTCAGAAGCCCTCCAGAGATTCCCCAAGGGTGCGTGTATGTGTGTGTGTGTGTAAAAATGAAACAAAATCAGAAGCCCTCTAGTGATTCTGGAAGGGTGTGTTTGTGTGTGTGTGTCCTAAAAAGGACACGAAGTCAGAGGCCCACCAGAGATTCTGTAGGGGCATGATTGTGTGTGTGTGTGTGTGTGTGTGTGTGTAAGTAAAAGGTACAAAGTCAGAAGCCCTCCAGAGATTTTGCAAGTGTTTTTGTGTGTATGCGTGTGTAAAAAGGACATGAAATCAGACGCCCTACAGAGATTCTGCAAGGGTGCGTGTATGTTTGTGTGTGTAAAAAAGACACGAAATCAGAAGCCTTATAGAGATTCTCGAAGTGTGTGTGTGTGTGTGTGTGTGTGTGTGTATGTTTTTATAAAACGGACATTAAGTCAGAAACCCTCCAGAGATTCTGAAAGTGTGTGTGTGTGTGTGTGTGTGTGTAAAAAGGACACGAAGTCATAAGCCCTCTAGAGATTCTACCATGGTGTGTGTGTGTGTGTTTGTATAAAATGTACACGAATTTAGAAGCCCACTAGGGATTCTCAAGGGTCTGAGTGTGAGAGTGTTTTTGTATGTGTGTAAAAAAGCTATGAAGTCAGAAGCCCTCCAGATAATCTGCAAGGATATGAGTGTGAGTATGTGTGTGTGTGTGAGTGTGTGTTTGTGTGTATAAAAAGGACACAATGCCAGAAGCCCTCAAGAGATTCTGGAAAGTTGTGTGTGAGAGTGAGTGAAAAGGAAACGAAGTCACAAACCCTCCAGAGATTCTACAAGGGTGTGAGTGTTTCTTTGTGCGTGACTAAAAATGACACGAAGTCAGAAGCCCTCTAGAGTTTTTGCAGGGGTATGAGAGTGAGTGTGTGTTTGTGTGAGTGTAAAAAGGACACGAATCAGTTGCCCTCCAGAGATACTGCAAGGGCGTGTGTGTGTGTGTATAAAAAGGACATGACCTCCGAAGCCCTCCAGAGATTTTGCAAGGGTATGAGTGTGAGTGTGTGTGTGTCTAAAAAGGACAGTAAACCAGAAGACTTTTAGAGACCTGTGAGAGTGTGTGTGTGTGTTTGTGTGTGTAAACAGGACATTAATTCAGAAAACCTCCAGAGATTCTGCAACGGGGTGTGTGTGTGTGTGTGTGTGTGTAAAAAGTACACGAAGTTAGAAGCCGTCTAGAGATTCTGCCATGGTGTGTGTGTGTGTGTGTGTTTGTGTAAGAAGGACACGAAGTCAGAAGCCCTCTAGAGATTCTGCAAGGGTCTGTGTGTGTGTGTGTGTGTGTTTGTGTGTGTCTGTAAAAAGGACACAAAGCCAGAAGTCCTCCAGAGATTCTGTAAGATTGTGTGTGTGTTTGTGTAAAAAGGAAACCAAATCAGTAGCCTTCTAGAGATTTGCAAGGAAGTGTGTGGGTGTGAGTGTAAAGGACACGAAACCAGAAGCTTTATAGAGATTCTGGAAGTGTGTGTGTGTGTGCGTGTGTATGTGTTTGTAAAACGGACATTAAGTCAGAAACCCTCCAGAGATTCTGAAAGTGTGTGTGTGTGTGTGTGTGTGTACAAAGGAAACGAAGTCATAAGCCCTCTAGAGATTCTTCCATGGTGTGTGTGTGTGTGTGTGTGTGTGTGTGTTGGTAATAAAAGTATACGAATTTAGAAGCCCACTAGGGATTCTGCAAGGGTCTGACTGTGAGAGTGTTTGCGTATGTGTGTAAGAAGGCCATGAAGTCAGAAACCCTCCAGATAATCTGCAAGAGAATGAGTGTGAGTATGTGTGTGTGTGTGTGTGTGTGTGTGTTTGTTTGTGTGTATAAAAAGGACACAATGCCAGAAGCCCTCAAGAGATTCTGGAAAGTTGTGTGTGAGAGTGAGTGAAAAGGACACGAAGTCAGAAACCCTCCAGAGATTCTACAAGGGTGTGAGTGTTTCTTTGTGCGTGACTAAAAAAGACTCGAAGTCAGAAGCCCTCTAGAGTTTTTGCAGCGGTATGAGAGTGAGTGTGTGTTTGTGTGAGTGTAAAAAGGACACGAAGTCAGTTGTCCTCCAGAGATACTGCAAGGGTGCGCGTGTGTGTGTGTGTGTATAAAAAGGACATGACCTCCGAAGCCCTCCAGAGATTTTGCAAGGGTATGAGTGTGAGTGTGTGTGTGTGTGTGTAAAAAGGACAGTAAACCAGAAGACTTTTAGAGACTCTGTGAGTGTGTGTGTGTGTTTGTGCGTGTAAACAGGACATTAATTCAGAAACCCTCCAGAGATTCTGCAACGTTGTGTGTGTATGTGTGTGTGTGTGTGTGTGTGTGTGTGTATGTTTGTGTGTATAAGAAGAACACGATGTCAGAAGCCCTCAAGAGATTCTGGAAGGTTGTGTGTGAGAGTGAGTGAAAAAGACACGAAGTCAGAAACCCTCCAGATATTCTGAAGGGTGTGAGTGTTTTTGTGTGTGTGACTAAAAAGGACACGAAGTAAGAAGCCCTCAAGAGTTTTTGCAGGTGTATGAGAGTGAGAGTGTGTTTGTGTGAGTGTATAAAGGACACAAAGTCAGTTGCCCTCAAGAGATACTGCAACGTTGTGTGTGTGTGTGTAAAAAGGAAACCAAATCAGTAGCCTTCTAGAGATTTGCAAGGAAGTGTGTGGGTGTGAGTGTAAAGGACACGACACCAGAAGCTTTATAGAGAATCTGGAAGTGTGTATGTGTGTGTATGTGTTTGTAAAACGGTCATTAAGTCAGAAACCCTCCAGAGATTCCTAAAGTGTGTGTGTGTGTGTGTGTGTGTAAAAAGGAAACGAAGTCATAAGCCCTCTAGAGATTCTACCATGGTGTGTGTGTGTGTGTTTGTATAAAAAGTACATGAATTTAGAAGCCCACTAGGGATTCTGCAAGGGTCTGAGTGTGAGAGTGTTTGTGTATGTGTGTAAAAAGGCCATGATGTCAGAAAACCTCCAGATAATCTGCAAGGATATGAGTGTGAGTATGTGTGTGTGTGTGAGTGTGTGTTTGTGTGTATAAAAAGGACACAATGCCAGAAGCCCTCAAGAGATTCTGGAAAGTTGTGTGTGAGAGTGAGTGAAAAGGAAACGAAGTCACAAACCCTCCAGAGATTCTACAAGGGTGTGAGTGTTTCTTTGTGCGTGACTAAAAAAGACACGAAGTCAGTAGCCCTCTAGAGTTTTTCCTGGGGTATGAGAGTGAGTGTGTGTTTGTGTGAGTGTAAAAAGGACACGAAGTCAGTTGCCCTCCAGAGACACTGAAAGGGTGCGTGTGTGTGTGTGTGTGTGTGTGTAAAAAGGACATGACCTCCGAAGCCATCCAGAGATTTTGCAAGGGTATGAGTGTGTGTGTGTCTAAAAAGGACAGTAAACCAGAAGACTTTTAGAGACCTGTGAGAGTGTGTGTGTGTGTTTGTGTGTGTAAACAGGACATTAATTCAGAAAACCTCCAGAGATTCTGCAACGGGGTGTGTGTGTGTGTGTGTGTGTAAAAAGTACACGAAGTTAGAAGCCGTCTAGAGATTCTGCCATGGTGTGTGTGTGTGTGTTTGTGTAAAAAGGACACGAAGTCAGTTGCCCTCAAGAGGATTTTGCAAGGTTGTGTGTGTGTGTGTGTGTGTGTGTGTATAAAAAGGACACGAAGTCAGAAGCCCTCTAGAGATTCTGCAAGGGTCTGAGTGTGTGTGTGTGTGTGTGTCTAAAAAGGACACAAAGCCAGAAGTCCTCCATAGATTCTGTAAGATTGTGTGTGTGTTTGTGTAAAAAGGAAACCAAATCAGTAGCCTTCTAGAGATTTGCAAGGAAGTGTGTGGGTGTGAGTGTAAAGGACACGAAACCAGAAGCTTTATAGAGATTCTGGAAATGTGTGTGTGTGTATGTGTTTTTAAAACGGACATTTTGTCAGAAACCCTCCAGAGATTCTGAAAGTGTGTGTGTGTGTGTACAAAGGAAACGAAGTCATAAGCCCTCTAGAGATTCTACCATGGTGTGTGTGTGTGTGTGTGTTTGTAATAAAAGTATACGAATTTAGAAGCCCACTAGGGATTTTGCAAGGGTCTGAGTGTGAATGTGTTTGTGTGTGTGTGTGTAAAAAGGCCATGAAGTCAGAAGCCTTCCAGAGATTCTGCAAGAGTATGAGTGTGAGTTGTGTGTGTGTGTGTGTGTGTTTGTGTGTATAAAAGGAACACGATGTCAGAAGCCCTCAAGAGATTCTGGAAGGTTGTGTGTGAGAGTGAGTGAAAAAGACACGAAGTCAGAAACCCTCCAGAGATTCTGCAAGGGTGTGAGTGTTTTTGTGTGTGTGACTAAAAAGGACACGAAGTAAGAAGCCCTCAAGAGTTTTTGCAGGTGTATGAGAGTGAGAGTGTGTTTGTGTGAGTGTAAAAAGGACACGAAGTCAGTTGCCCTCCAGAGATTCTGCAAGGGTGTGTGAGTGTGTTTGTGTGTGTGTGTGTAAAAAGGACACGAAGTAAGAAGCCCTCTAGAATTTCTGCAAGACAGCGTGTGTTTTGTTTGTAAAAATGACATTAAGTCAGACACCCTCCAGAGATTCAGAAAGGGTGTGTGTGTGTGTGTCTGTGCGTAAAAAGGGCACGAAGTGAGAAGCCTTCTAGAGATTCTGCCATGGTGTGTGTGTGTGTGTAAAAAGAACAGGAAGTCAGCAGCAATCAAGAGATACTGCAAGGGTCTGAGTGTGAGTGTGTGTCAGTGTTTGTGTGAGTGTGTGTGTGTGTGTAAAAAGGACACGAAGTCAGAAGCCCTCCAGAGATTCCCCAAGGGTGCGTGTATGTGTGTGTGTGTGTAAAAATGAAACAAAATCAGAAGCCCTCTAGTGATTCTGGAAGTGTGTGTTTGTGTCCTAAAAAGGACACGAAGTCAGAAACCCACCAGAGACTCTGTAGGGGCATGAGTGTGTGTGTGTGTCTGTGTGTGTGTGTGTAAGTAAAACGTACAAATCAGAAGCCCTCCAGAGATTTTGCAAGTGTTTTTGTGTGTATGCGTGTGTAAAAAGGACATGAAATCATAAGCCCTACAGAGATTCTGCAAGGGTGCGTGTATGTTTGTGTGTGTAAAAAGGACACGAAACCAGAAGCTTTATAGAGATTCTGGAAGTGTGTGTGTGTGTGTGTGTGTATGTTTTTGTAAAACGGACATTAAGTCAGAAACCCTCCAGAGATTCTGAAAGTGTGTGTGTGTGTGTGTGTAAAAAGGACACGAAGTCATAAGCCCTCTAGAGATTCTACCATGGTGTGTGTGTGTGTGTGTGTGTGTTTGTATAAAAAGTACACGAATTTAGAAGCCCACTAGGGATTCTGCAAGGGTCTGAGTGTGAGTGTGTTTGTGTATGTGTGTAAAACGACCATGAATTCAGAAGCACTCCAGATAATTTGCAAGGGTATGAGTGTGAGTATGTGTGTGTGTGTGTGTGTGTGTGTGTGTGTGTGTGTGTGTGTGTGTATAAAAAGGACACAATGCCAGAAGCCCTCAAGAGATTCTGGAAAGATGTGTGTGAGAATGAGTGGAAAGGACACGAAGTCAGAAACCCTCCAGAGAGTCTACAAGGGTGTGAGTGTTTCTTTGTGCGTGACTAAAAAAGACACGAAGTCAGAAGCCCTCTAGAGTTTTTGCAGGGGTATGAGAGTGAGTGTGTGTTTGTGTGAGTGTAAAAAGGTCACAAAGTCAGTTGCCCTCAAGAGATATTGCAAGGTTGTGTGTGTGTGTGTTTGTGTATAAAAAGGACACGAAGTCAGAAGCCCTCTAGAGATTCTGCAAGGTTCTGAGTGTGTGTGTGTGTGTGTGTCTCTAAAAAGGACACAAAGCCAGAAGTCCTCCATAGATTCTGTAAGATTGTGTGTGTGTTTGTGTAAAAAGGAAACCAAATCAGTAGCCTTCTAGAGATTTGCAAGGAAGTGTGTGGGTGTGAGTGTAAAGGACACGAACCAGAAGCTTTATAGAGATTCTGGAAATGTGTGTGTGTGTATGTGTTTGTAAAACGGACATTTTGTCAGAAACCCTCCAGAGATTCTGAAAGTGTGTGTGTGTGTGTAAAAAGGAAACGAAGTCATAAGCCCTCTAGAGATTCTACCATGGTGTGTGTGTGTGTGTGTGTGTGTGTTTGTAATAAAAGTATACGAATTTAGAAGCCCACTAGGGATTCTGCAAGGGTCTGAGTGTGAATGTGTTTGTGTGTGTGTGTGTAAAAAGGCCATGAAGTCAGAAGCCTTCCAGAGATTCTGCAAGAGTATGAGTGTGAGTATGTGTGTGTGTGTGTGTGTTTGTGTGTATAAAAGGGACACGATATCAGAAGCCCTCAAGAGATTCTGGAAGGTTGTGTGTGAGAGTGAGTGAAAAAGACACGAAGTCAGAAACCCTCCAGAGATTCTACAAGGGTGTGAGTGTTTTTGTGTGTGTGACTAAAAAGGACACGAAGTAAGAAGCCCTCAAGAGTTTTGCAGGAGTATGATAGTGAGTGTGTGTTTGTGTGAGTGCAAAAAGGACACGAAGTCAGTTGCCCTCCAGAGATTCTGCAAGGGTGTGTCTGTGTGTTTGTGTGTGTGTAAAAATGACACGAAGTAAGAAGCCCTCTAGAATTTCTGCAAGAATGTGTGTGTTTGTGTTTGAAAAAATGTCATTAATCAGGCACCCTCCAGAGATTCAGAAAGGGTGTGTGTGTGTCTGTGTGTGTGTGTAAAAAGGGCACGATCAGAAGCCCTCTAGAGATTCTGCCATCGTGTGTGTGTAAAAAGAACAGGAAGTCAGAAGCAATCAAGATATACTGCAAGGGTCTGAGTGTGAGTGTTTGTGTGTGTGTGTGTGTGTGTGTGTGTGTAAAAAGGACACGAAGTCAGAAGCCCTCTAGTGATTCTGGAAGGGTGTGTTTGTGTGTGTTTGTCCTAAAAAGGACACGAAGTCAGAAGCACTCCAGAGATTCTGTAGGGGCATGATTGTGTGTGTGTGTCTGTGTGTGTGTTTGTGTAAGTAAAAGGTACAATGTCAGAAGCCCTCCAGAGATTTTGCAAGTGTTTTTGTGTGTATGCGTGTGTAAAAAGGACATGAAATCAGAAGCCTTATAGAGATTCTGGAAGTGTGTGTGTGTGTGTGTGTTGGTGTGTATAAAAAGGACACAATGCCAGAAGCCCTCAAGAGATTATGGAAAGTTGTGTGTGAGAGTGATTGAAAAGGAAACGAAGTCAGAAACCCTCCAGAGATTCTACAAGGGTGTGAGTGTTTCTTTGTGCATGACTAAAAAAGACACAAAGTCAGAAGCCCTCTAGAGTTTTTGCAGGGGTATGAGAGTGCGTGTGTGTTTGTGTGAGTGTAAAAAGGACACGAAATCAGTTGCCCTCCAGAGATACTGCAAGGGTGCATGTGTGTGTGTGTGTGTGTATAAAAAGGACATGACCTCCGAAGCTTTCCAGAGATTTTGCAAGGGTATGAGTGTGAGTATGTGTGTAAAAAGGACAGTAAATCAGTAGACTTTTAGAGACTCTGTGAGAGTGTGTGTTTGTGTTTGTGCGTGTAAACAGGACATTAATTCAGAAACACTCCATAGATTCTGCAACGGTGTGTGTGTGTATGTGTGTGTGTGTGTGTGTAAAAAGTACACGAAGTTAGAAGCCGTCTAGAGATTCTGCCATGGTGTGCGTGTGTGTGTTTGTGTAAAAAGGACACGAAGTCAGAAGCCCTCTAGAGATTCTTCAAGGGTCTGAGTGTGTGTGTGTGTGTTTGTGTGTGTCTGTAAAAAGGACACAAAGCCAGAAGTCCTCCAGAGATTCTGTAAGATTGTGTGTGTGTTTGTGTAAAAAGGAAACCAAATCAGTAGCCTTCTAGAGATTTGCAAGGAAGTGTGTGGGTGTGAGTGTAAAGGACACGAAACCAGAAGCTTTATAGAGATTCTGGAAGTGTGTGTGTGAGTGTATGTGTTTGTAAAACGGACATTAATTCAGAAACCCTCCAGAGATTCTGAAAGTGTGTGTGTGTGTGTAAAAAGGAAACGAAGTCATAAGCCCTCTAGAGATTCTACCATGGTGTGTGTGTGTGTGTGTGTGTTTGTAATAAAAGTATACGAATTTAGAAGCCCACTAGGGATTCTGCAAGGGTCTGATTGTGAATGTGTTTGTGTGTGCGCGCGTGTGTGTGTGTGTGTGTGTAAAAAGGCCATGAAGTCAGAAGCCTTCCAGAGATTCTGCAAGAGTATGAGTGTGAGTATGTGTGTGTGTGTGTGTGTGTGTGTTTGTTTGTGTGTATAAAAGGGACACGATGTCAGAAGCCCTCAAGAGATTCTGGAAGGTTGTATGTGAGAGTGAGTGGAAAAGACACGAAGTCAGAAACAATCCAGAGATTCTGAAGGGTGTGAGTGTTTTTGTGTGTGTGACTAAAAAGGACACGAAGTAAGAAGCCCTCAAGGGTTTTGCAGGAGTATGAGAGTGAGTGTGTGTTTGTGTGAGTGTAAAAAGGACACGAAGTCAGTTGCCCTCCTGAGATTCTGCAAGGGTGTGTCTGTTTGTTTGTGTGTGTGTGTGTGTGTGTGTAAAAAGTACACGAAGTAAGAAGCCCTCTAGAATTTCTGCAAGAATGTGTGTGTTAGTAAAAATGACATTAATCAGGCACTCTCCAGAGATTCAGAACGGGTGTGTGTGTGTGTGTGCGTGTGTGTGTGTGTGTGTAAAAAGGGCACGAAGTCAGAAGCCCTCTAGAGATTCTGCCATGGTGTGTGTAAAAAGAAAAAGAAGTCAGAAGCAATCAAGATATACTGCAAGGGTCTGAGTGTGAGTGTGTGTGTGTGTGTGTGTGTGTGTGTAAAAAGGACACGAAGTCGAAGCCCTCCAGAGATTCCCCAAGGGTGCGTGTATGTGTGTGTGTGTGTAAAAATGAAACAAAATCAGAAGCCCTCTAGTGATTCTGGAAGGGTGTGTTTGTGTGTGTGTGTGTCCTAAAAAGGACACGAAGTCAGAAGCCCTCCAGAGATTCTGTAGGGGCATGATTGTGTGTGTGTGTCTGTGTGTGTGTGTGTGTGTGCGCGTGTGTGTGTAAGTAAAAGGTACAAGGTCAGAAGCCCTCCAGAGATTTTGCAAGTGTTTTTGTGTGCATGCTTGTGTAAAAAGGACATGAAATCATACGCCCTCCAGAGATACTGCAAGGGTGCGTGTATGTTTGTTTATGTAAAAGGACACGAAATCAGAAGCCTTATAGAGATTCTGGAAGTGTGTGTGTGTGTTTATGTATTTGTAAAACGGACATTAAGTCAGAAACACTCCAGAGATTCTGAAAGTGTTTGTGTGTGTAAAAAGGACAGGATGTCATAAGCCCTCTAGAGATTCTACCATGGTGTGTGTGTGTGTGTGTGTGTGTTTGTATAAAAAGTACACGAATTTAGAAGCCCACTAGGGATTCTGCAAGGGTCTGAGTGTGAGAGAGTTTTTGTATGTGTGTTAAAAGCCATGAAGTCAGAAGCCCTCCAGATAATCTGCAAGGGTATGAGTGTGAGTATGTGTGTGTGTGTGTGTGTGTGTGTTTGTGTGTATAAAAAGGACACAATGCCAGAAGCCCTCAAGAGATTCTGGAAAGTTGTGTGTGAGAGTGAGTGAAAAGGAAACGAAGTCAGAAACCCTCCAGAGATTCTACAAGGGTGTGAGTGTTTCTTTGTGCGTGACTAAAAAAGACACGAAGTCAGAAGCCCTCTAGAGTTTTTGCAGGGGTATGAGAGTGAGTGTGTGTTTGTGTGAGTGTAAAAAGGACACGAAGTCAGTTGCCCTCCAGAGATACTGCAAGGGTGCGTGTGTGTGTGTTTATATAAAAAGGACATGACCTCCGAAGCCCTCCAGAGATTTTGCATGGGTATGAGTGTGAGTGTGTGTGTGTGTGTGTAAAAAGGACAGTAAACCAGAAGACTTTTAGAGATTCTGTGAGAGTGTGTGTGTGTGTTTGTGCGTGTAAACAGGACATTAATTCAGAAACCCTCCAGAGATTCTGCAACGGTGTGTGTGTGTATGTGTGTGTGTGTGTGTGTGTGTAAAAAGTACACGAAGTTAGAAGCCGTCTAGAGATTCTGCCATGGTGTGTGTGTGTGTGTGTGTTTGTGTAAAAAGGACACGAAGTCAGAAGCCCTCTAGATATTCTGCAAGGATCTGAGTGTGTGTGTGAGTGTGTGTGTGTGTGTGTCTATAAAACGGACACAAAGCCAGAACTCCTCCTAGAGTCTGTAAGATTGTGTGTGTGTTTGTGTAAAAAGGAAACCAAATCAGTAGCCTTCTAGAGATTTGTAAGGAAGTGTGTGGGTGTGAGTGTAAAGGACACGAAACCAGAAGATTTATAGAGATTCTGGAAGTGTGTGTGTGTGTATGTGTTTGTAAAACGGACATTTTGTCAGACACCCTCCAGAGATTCTGAAAGTGTGTGTGTGTGTGTAAAAAGGAAACGTAGTCAGAAGCCCTCTAGAGATTATACAATGGTGTGTGTGTGTGTGTGTTTGTATAAAAAGTACACGAATTTCGAAGCCCACTAGGGATTCTGCAAGGGTCTGAGTGTGAATGTGTTTGTGTGTGTGTGTATAAAGGCCATGAATTCAGAAGCCTTCCAGAGATTCTGCAAGAGTATGAGTGTGAGTATGTGTGTGTGTGTGTGTGTGTGTGTGTGTGTGTGTTTGTGTGTATAAAAGGGACACGATGTCAGAAGCCCTCAAGAGATTCTGGAAGGTTGTGTGTGAGAGTGAGTGAAAAAGAGACGAAGTCAGAAACCCTCCAGAGATTCTGCAAGGGTGTGAGTGTTTTTGTGTGTGTGACTAAAAAGGACACGAAGTAAGAAGCCCTCAAGAGTTTTTGCAGGTGTATGAGAGTGAGAGTGTGTTTGTGTGAGTGTAAAAAGAACACGAAGTCAGTTGCCCTCCAGAGATTCTGCAAGGGTGTGTGAGTGTGTTTGTGTGTGTGTGTGTAAAAAGGACACGAAGTAAGAAGCCCTCTAGAATTTCTGCAAGACAGCGTGTGTTTGTGTTTGTTAAAATGACATTAAGTCAGACACCCTCCAGAGATTCAGAAAGAGTGTGTGTGTGTGTCTGTGTGTGTGTGTGAGTGTGTGTGTAAAAAGGGCACGAAATGAGAATCCTTCTAGAGATTCTGCCATGGTGTGTGTGTGTGTGTGTGTAAAAAGAACAAAAAGTCAGCAGCAATCAAGATATACTGCAAGGGTCTGAGTGTGAGTCAGTGTTTATGTGTGTGTGTGTGTGTGTGTGTAAAAAGGACACGAAGTCAGAAGCCCTCCAGAGATTCCCCAGGGTGCGTGCATGTGTGTGTGTGTGTAAAAATGAAACAAAATCAGAAGCCCTCTAGTGATTCTGGAAGTGTGTGTTTGTGTCCTAAAAAGGACACGAAGTCAGAAGCCCACCAGAGATTCTGTAGGGGCATGATTGTGTGTGTGTGTGTAAGTAAAACGTACAAAGTCAGAAGCCCTCCAGAGATTTTGCAAGTGTTTTTGTGTGTATGCGTGTGTAAAAAGGACATGAAATCATACACCCTACAGAGATTTTCCAAGGGTGCGTGTATGTTTGTGTGTGCAAAAAGGACACGAAACCAGAAGCCTTATAGAGATTCTGGAAGTGTGTGTGTGTGTGTGTGTGTGTGTGTTTGTAAAACGGACATTAAGTCAGAAATCCTCCAGAGATTCTGAAAGTGTGTGTGTGTGTGTGTGTGTGTGTAAAATGACACGAATCATAAGCCCTCTAGAGATTCTACCATGGTGTGTGTGTGTATGTGTGTGTGTGTGTTTGTATAAAAAGTACACGAATTTAGAAGCCCACTAGGGATTCTGCAAGGGTCTGAGTGTGTTTGTGTATGTGTGTAAAACGACCATGAAGTCAGAAGCACTCCAGATAATTTGCAAGGGTATGAGTGTGAGTATGTGTGTGTGTGTGTGTGTGTGTGTGTGTATAAAAAGGACACGAAGTCAGAAGCCCTCTAGATATTCTGCAAGGATCTGAGTGTGTGTGTGAGTGTGTGTGTGTGTGTGTCTATAAAACGGACACAAAGCCAGAATTCCTCCTAGAGTCTGTAAGATTGTGTGTGTGTTTGTGTAAAAAGGAAACCAAATCAGTAGCCTTCTAGAGATTTGCAAGGAAGTGTGTGGGTGTGAGTGTAAAGGACACGAAACCAGAAGCTTTATAGAGATTCTGGAAGTGTGTGTGTGTGTATGTGTTTGTAAAACGGACATTTTGTCAGACACCCTCCAGAGATTCTGAAAGTGTGTGTGTGTGTGTAAAAAGGAAACGAAGTCAGAAGCCCTCTAGAGATTCTACCATGGTGTGTGTGTGTGTGTTTGTATAAAAAGTACACGAATTTAGAAGCCCACTAGGGATTCTGCAAGGGTCTGAGTGTGAGAGTGTTTGTGTATGTGTGTAAAAAGGCCATGAAGTCAGAAAACCTCCAGTTGATCTGCAAGGATATGTGAGTGAGTATGTGTGTGTGTGTGTGTGTGTGTTTGTGTGTATAAAAAGGACACAATGCCAGAAGTCCTCAAGAGATTCTGGAAAGTTGTGTGTGAGAGTGAGTGAAAAGGAAACGAAGTCAGAAACCCTCCAGAGATTCTACAAGGGTGTGAGTGTTTCTTTATGCGTGACTAAAAAAGACACGAAGTCAGAAGCCCTCTAGAGTTTTTGCAGGGGTATGAGAGTGAGTGTGTGTTTGTGTGAGTGTAAAAAGTACACGAAGTCAGTTGCCCTCCAGAGATACTGCAAGGGTGCGTGTGTGTGTGTGTGTGTATAAAAAGGACATGACCTCTGAAGCCCTCCAGAGATTTTGCAAGGGTATGAGTGTGAGTGTGTGTGTGTGTAAAAATGACAGTAAACCAGAAAAATTTTAGAGACCTGTGAGAGTGTGTGTGTGTGTTTGTGTGTGTAAACAGGACATTAATTCAGAAAACCTCCAGAGATTCTGCAACGGGGTGTGTGTGTGTGTGTGTGTGTGTGTGTTTGTAATAAAAGTATACGAATTTAGAAGCCCACTAGGGATTCTGCAAGGGTCTGAGTGTGAATGTGTTTGTGTGTGTGTGTGTGAAAAGGCCATGAAGTCAGAAGCCTTCCAGAGATTCTGCTAGAGTATGAGTATGTGTGTGTGTGTGTGTGTGTTTGTGTGTATAAAAGGGACACGATGTCAGAAGCCCTCAAGAGAATGTGGAAGGTTGTGTGTGAGAGTGAATGAAAAAGACACGAAGTCAGAAACCCTCCAGAGATTCTGAAGGGTGTGAGTGTTTTAGTGTGTGTGACTAAAAAGGACACGAAGTAAGAAGCCCTCAAGAGTTTTGCAGGAGTATGAGAGTGAGTGTGTGTTTGTGTGAGTGTAAAAAGGACACGAAGTCAGTTGCCCTCCAGAGATTCAGGAAGGGTGTGTCTGTGTGTGTGTGTGTGTGTGTAAAAAGTACACGAAGTAAGAAGCCCTCTAGAATTTCTGCAAGAATGTGTGTGTTTGTGTTTGTAAAAATGACATTAATCAGGCACCCTCAAGAGATTCAAAAAGGGTGTGTGTGTGTGTGTGTGTGTGTGTAAAAAGGGCACGAAGTCAGAAGCCCTCTAGAGATTCTGCCATGGTGTGTGTGTAAAAAGAACAAGAAGTCAGAAGCAATCAAGATATACTGCAAGGGTCTGAGTGTGAGTGTTTGTGTGTGTGTGTGTAAAAAGGACACGAAGTCAGAAGCCCACTAGAGATTCCCCAAGTGTGCATGTATGTGTGTGTGTGTGTGTAAAAATGAAACAAAATCAGAAGACCTCTAGTGATTCTGGAAGGGTGTGTTTGTGTGTGTGTGTCCTAAAAAGGACACGAAGTCAGAGGCCCTCCAGAGATTCTGTAGGGGCATGATTGTGTGTGTGTGTGTGTGTGTGTGTGTGTGTGTAAGTAAATGGTACAAAGTCAGAAGTCCTCCAGAGATTTTGCAAGTGTTTTTGTGTGTATGCGTGTGTAAAAAGGACATGAAATCAGACGCCCTACAGAGATTCTGCAAGGGAGTGTGTATGTTTGTGTGTGTAAAAAAGACACGAAATCAGAAGCCTTATAGAGATTCTGGAAGTGTGTGTGTGTGTGTATGTGTTTGTAAAACGGACATTAAGTCAGAAACCCTCCAGAGATTCTGAAAGTGTGTGTGTGTGTGTGTGTGTGTGTGTGTAAAAAGGAAACGAAGTCATAAGCCCTCTAGAGATTCTACCATGGTGTGTGTGTGTGTGTGTTTGTATAAAAAGTACATGAATTTAGAAGCCCACTAGGGATTCTGCAAGGGTCTGACTGTGAGAGTGTTTGCGTATGTGTGTAAAAAGGCCATGAAGTCAGACCCCCTCCAGATAATCTGCAAGGATATGAGTGTGAGTATGTGTGTGTGTGTGTGTGTGTGTGTGTGTGTGTTTGTGTGTATAAAAAGGACACAATGCCAGAAGCCCTCAAGAGATTCTGGAAAGTTGTGTGTGAGAGTGAGTGAAAAGGACACGAAGTCAGAAACCCTCCAGAGATTCTACAAGGGTGTGAGTGTTTCTTTGTGCGTGACTAAAAAAGACACGAAGTCAGAAGCCCTCTAGAGTTTTTGCAGGGGTATGAGAGTGAGTGTGTGTTTGTGTGAGTGTAAAAAGTACACGAAGTCAGTTGCCCTCCAGAGATACTGCAAGGGTGCGTGTGTGTGTATAAAAAGGACATGACCTCCGAAGCCCTCCAGAGATTTTGCAAGGGTATGAGTGTGAGTGTGTGTGTGTATGTGTAAAAAGGACAGTAAACCAGAAGACTTTTAGAGACTCTGTGAGTGTGTGTGTGTGTGTTTGTGCGTGTAAACAGGACATTAATTCAGAAACCCTCCAGAGATTCTGCAACGGTGTTTGTGTATGTGTGTATGTGTGTTTGTGTGTGTGTGTGTGTGTGTTTGTGTGTATAAAAAGAACATGATGTCAGAAGCCCTCAAGAGATTCTGGAATGTTGTGTATGAGAGTGAGTGAAAAAGACACGAAGTCAGAAACCCTCCAGATATTCTGAAGGGTGTGAGTGTTTTTGTGTGTGTGACTAAAAAGGACACGAAGTAAGAAGCCCTCAAGAGTTTTTGCAGGTGTATGAGAGTGAGAGTGTGTTTGTTTGAGTGTATAAAGGACACAAAGTCAGTTGCCCTCAAGAGATACTGCAACGTTGTGTGTGTGTGTGTAAAAAGGAAACCAAATCAGTAGCCTTCTAGAGATTTGCAAGGATGTGTGTGGGTGTGAGTGTAAAGGACACGAAACCAGAAGCTTTATAGAGATTCTGGAAGTGGGTATGTGTGTGTATGTGTTTGTAAAATGGACATTAAGTCAGAAACCCTCCAGAGATTCCTAAAGTGTGTGTGTGTGTGTGTGTGTGTAAAAAGGAAACGAAGTCATAAGCCCTCTAGAGATTCTACCATGGTGTGTGTGTGTGTGTTTGTATAAAAAGTACATGAATTTAGAAGCCCACTAGGGATTCTGCAAGGGTCTGAGTGTGAGAGTGTTTGTGTATGTGTGTAAAAAGGCCATGAAGTCAGAAAACCTCCAGATAATCTGCAAGGATATGAGTGTGAGTATGTGTGTGTGTGTGAGTGTGTGTTTGTGTGTATAAAAAGGACACAATGCCAGAGGCCCTCAAGAGATTCTGGAAAGTTGTGTGTGAGAGTGAGTGAAAAGGAAACGAAGTTACAAACCCTCCAGAGATTCTACAAGGGTGTGAGTGTTTCTTTGTGCGTGACTAAAAAAGACACGAAGTCAGAAGCCCTCTAGAGTTTTTCCAGGGGTATGAGAGTGAGTGTATGTTTGTGTGAGTGTAAAAAGGACACGAAGTCAGTTGCCCTCCAGAGACACTGAAAGGGTGCGTGTGTGTGTGTGTATAAAAAGGACATGACCTCCGAAGCCCTCCAGAGATTTTGCAAGGGTATGAGTGTGTGTGTGTCTAAAAAGGACAGTAAACCAGAAGACTTTTAGAGACCTGTGAGAGTGTGTGTGTGTGTTTGTGTGTGTAAACAGGACATTAATTCAGAAAACCTCCAGAGATTCTGCAACGGGGTGTGTGTGTGTGTGTGTGTGTGTGTGTGTGTGTGTGTGTGTAAAAAGTACACAAAGTTAGTAGCCGTCTAGAGATTCTGCCATGGTGTGTGTGTGTGTGTGTGTGTGTTTGTGTAAAAAGGACACGAAGTCAGAAGCCCTCTAGAGATTCTGCAAGGGTCTGAGTGTGTGTGTGTGAGTTTGTGTGTGTCTGTAAAAAGGACACAAAGCCAGAAGTCCTCCAGAGATTCTGTAAGATTGTGTGTGTGTTTGTGTAAAAAGGAAACCAAATCAGTAGCCTTCTAGAGATTTTCAAGGAAGTGTGTGGGTGTGAGTGTA
>NC_134533.1:134352836-134355336 GCF_050624435.1 Tenrec ecaudatus | reverse complement strand
GGTGTGTGTGTGTGTGTGTGTGTAAAAAGTACACGAAGTTCGAAGCCGTCTAGAGATTCTGCCATGGTGTGTGTGTGTGTGTGTTTGTGTAAAAAGGACACGAAATCAGAAGCCCTCTAGAGATTTTGCAAGGGTCTCAGTGTTTGTGTGTGTGTTTGTGTGTGTCTGTAAAAAGGACACAAAGCCAGAAGTCCTACAGAGATTCTGTAAGATTGTGTGTGTGTTTGTGTAAAAAGGAAACCAAATCAGTAGCGTTCTAGAGATTTGCAAGGAAGTGTGTGGGTGTGAGTGTAAAGGACACGAAACCAGAAGCTTTATAGAGATTCTGGATGTGTGTGTGTGTGTATGTGTTTGTAAAACGGACATTAAGTCAGAAACCCTCCAGAGATCTGAAAGTGTGTGTGTGTGTGTACAAAGGAAACGAAGTCATAAGCCCTCTAGAGATTCTACCATGGTGTGTGTGTGTGTGTGTTTGTAATAAAAGTATACGAATTTAGAAGCCCACTAGGGATTCTGCAAGGGTCTGAGTGTGAATGTGTTTGTGTGTGTGTGTGTAAAAAGGCCATGAAGTCAGAAGCCTTCCAGAGATTCTGCAAGAGTATGAGTGTGAGTATGTGTGTGTGTGTGTGTGTATAAAAGGGACACGATGTCAGAAGCCCTGAAGAGAATCTGGAAGGTTGTGTGTGACAGTGAGTGAAAAAGACACGAAGTCAGAAACCCTCCAGAGATTCTGAAGGGTGTGAGTGTTTTAGTGTGTGTGACTAAAAAGGACACGAAGTAAGAAGCCCTCAAGAGTTTTGCAGGAGTATGAGAGTGAGTGTGTGTTTGTGTGAGTGTAAAAAGGACACGAAGTCAGTTGCCCTCCAACGATGCAGGAAGGGTGTGTCTGTGTGTGTGTGTGTGTAAAAAGGACACGAAGTAAGAAGCCCTCTAGAATTTCTGCAAGAATGTGTGTGTTTGTGTTTGTAAAAATGACATTAATCAGGCACCCTCAAGAGATTCAAAAAGGGTGTGTGTGTGTGTGTGTGCGTGTGTGTGTGTGTGTGTGTAAAAAGGGCACGAAGTCAGAAGCCCTCTAGTGATTCTGCCATGGTGTGTGTGTAAAAAGAACAAGAAGTCAGAAGCAATCAAGATATAGTGCAAGGGTCTGAGTGTGAGTGTTTGTGTGTGTGTGTGTAAAAAGGACACGAAGTCAGAAGCCCTCCAGAGATTCCCCAAGGGTGCGTGTATATGTTTGTGTGTGTAAAAATGAAACAAAATCAGAAGCCCTCTAGTGATTCTGGAAGGGTGTGTTTGTGTGTGTGTGTCCTAAAAAGGACACGAAGTCAGAGGCCCTCCAGAGATTCTGTAGGGGCATGATTGTGTGTGTGTGTGTGTGTGTGTGTGTAAGTAAAAGGTACAAAGTCAGAAGCCCTCCAGAGATTTTGCAAGTGTTTTTGTGTGTATGCGTGTGTAAAAAGGACATGAAATCAGACACCCTACAGAGATTCTGCAAGGGTGCGTGTATGTTTGTGTGTGTAAAAAAGACACGAAATCAGAAGCCTTATAGAGATTCTGGAAGTGTGTGTGTGTGTGTGTGTGTATGTATTTGTAAAACGGACATTAAGTCAGAAACCCTCCAGAGATTCTGAAAGTGTGTGTGTGTGTGTAAAAAGGACACGAAGTCATAAGCCCTCTAGAGATTCTACCATGGTGTGTGTGTGTGTGTGTGTTTGTATAAAATGTACACGAATTTAGAAGCCCACTAGGGATTCTGCAAGGGTCTGAGTGTGAGAGTGTTTTTGTATGTGTGTAAAAAAGCTATGAAGTCAGAAGCCCTCCAGATAATCTGCAAGGATATGAGTGTGAGTATGTGTGTGTGTGTGTGTGTGTGTTTGTGTGTATAAAAAGGACACAATGCCAGAAGCCCTCAAGAGATTCTGGAAAGTTGTATGTGAGAGTGAGTGAAAAGGAAACGAAGTCACAAACCCTCCAGAGATTCTACAAGGGTGTGAGTGTTTCTTTGTGCGTGACTAAAAAAGACACGAAGTCAGAAGCCCTCTAGAGTTTTTGCAGGGGTATGAGAGTGAGTGTGTGTTTGTGTGAGTGTAAAAAGGACACGAAGTCAGTTGCCCTCCAGAGATACTGCAAGGGTGCGTGTGTGTGTGTGTGTATAAAAAGGACATGACCTCCGAAGCCCTCCAGAGATTTTGCAAGGGTATGAGTGTGAGTGTGTGTGTGTCTAAAAAGGACAGTAAACCAGAAGACTTTTAGAGACCTGTGAGAGTGTGTGTGTGTGTTTGTGTGTGTAAACAGGACATTAATTCAGAAAACCTCCAGAGATTCTGCAACGGGGTGTGTGTGTGTGTGTGTGTGTGTGTGTGTGTGTGTGTAAAAAGTACACGAAGTTAGAAGCCGTCTAGAGATTCTGCCATGGTGTGTGTGTGTGTGTGTTTGTGTAAAAAGGACACGAAGTCAGAAGCCCTCTAGAGATTCTGCAAGGGTCTCAGTGTGTGTGTGT
>NC_134533.1:134317836-134347836 GCF_050624435.1 Tenrec ecaudatus | reverse complement strand
GTGTGTGTGTGTGTGTGTAAAAAGGGCACGAAGTCAGAAGCCCTCTAGAGATTCTGCCATGGTGTGTGTGTAAAAAGAACAAGAAGTCAGAAGCAATCAAGATATACTGCAAGGGTCTGAGTGTGAGTGTTTGTGTGTGTGTGTGTAAAAAGGACACGAAGTCAGAAGCCCACTAGAGATTCCCCAAGTGTGCATGTATGTGTGTGTGTGTGTGTAAAAATGAAACAAAATCAGAAGACCTCTAGTGATTCTGGAAGGGTGTGTTTGTGTGTGTGTGTCCTAAAAAGGACACGAAGTCAGAGGCCCTCCAGAGATTCTGTAGGGGCATGATTGTGTGTGTGTGTGTGTGTGTGTGTGTGTGTGTGTAAGTAAATGGTACAAAGTCAGAAGTCCTCCAGAGATTTTGCAAGTGTTTTTGTGTGTATGCGTGTGTAAAAAGGACATGAAATCAGACGCCCTACAGAGATTCTGCAAGGGAGTGTGTATGTTTGTGTGTGTAAAAAAGACACGAAATCAGAAGCCTTATAGAGATTCTGGAAGTGTGTGTGTGTGTGTATGTGTTTGTAAAACGGACATTAAGTCAGAAACCCTCCAGAGATTCTGAAAGTGTGTGTGTGTGTGTGTGTGTGTGTGTGTAAAAAGGAAACGAAGTCATAAGCCCTCTAGAGATTCTACCATGGTGTGTGTGTGTGTGTGTTTGTATAAAAAGTACATGAATTTAGAAGCCCACTAGGGATTCTGCAAGGGTCTGACTGTGAGAGTGTTTGCGTATGTGTGTAAAAAGGCCATGAAGTCAGACCCCCTCCAGATAATCTGCAAGGATATGAGTGTGAGTATGTGTGTGTGTGTGTGTGTGTGTGTGTGTGTGTGTTTGTGTGTATAAAAAGGACACAATGCCAGAAGCCCTCAAGAGATTCTGGAAAGTTGTGTGTGAGAGTGAGTGAAAAGGACACGAAGTCAGAAACCCTCCAGAGATTCTACAAGGGTGTGAGTGTTTCTTTGTGCGTGACTAAAAAAGACACGAAGTCAGAAGCCCTCTAGAGTTTTTGCAGGGGTATGAGAGTGAGTGTGTGTTTGTGTGAGTGTAAAAAGTACACGAAGTCAGTTGCCCTCCAGAGATACTGCAAGGGTGCGTGTGTGTGTATAAAAAGGACATGACCTCCGAAGCCCTCCAGAGATTTTGCAAGGGTATGAGTGTGAGTGTGTGTGTGTATGTGTAAAAAGGACAGTAAACCAGAAGACTTTTAGAGACTCTGTGAGTGTGTGTGTGTGTGTTTGTGCGTGTAAACAGGACATTAATTCAGAAACCCTCCAGAGATTCTGCAACGGTGTTTGTGTATGTGTGTATGTGTGTTTGTGTGTGTGTGTGTGTGTTTGTGTGTATAAAAAGAACATGATGTCAGAAGCCCTCAAGAGATTCTGGAATGTTGTGTATGAGAGTGAGTGAAAAAGACACGAAGTCAGAAACCCTCCAGATATTCTGAAGGGTGTGAGTGTTTTTGTGTGTGTGACTAAAAAGGACACGAAGTAAGAAGCGCTGAAGAGTTTTTGCAGGTGTATGAGAGTGAGAGTGTGTTTGTTTGAGTGTATAAAGGACACAAAGTCAGTTGCCCTCAAGAGATACTGCAACGTTGTGTGTGTGTGTGTAAAAAGGAAACCAAATCAGTAGCCTTCTAGAGATTTGCAAGGATGTGTGTGGGTGTGAGTGTAAAGGACACGAAACCAGAAGCTTTATAGAGATTCTGGAAGTGGGTATGTGTGTGTATGTGTTTGTAAAATGGACATTAAGTCAGAAACCCTCCAGAGATTCCTAAAGTGTGTGTGTGTGTGTGTGTGTGTGTGTGTAAAAAGGAAACGAAGTCATAAGCCCTCTAGAGATTCTACCATGGTGTGTGTGTGTGTGTTTGTATAAAAAGTACATGAATTTAGAAGCCCACTAGGGATTCTGCAAGGGTCTGAGTGTGAGAGTGTTTGTGTATGTGTGTAAAAAGGCCATGAAGTCAGAAAACCTCCAGATAATCTGCAAGGATATGAGTGTGAGTATGTGTGTGTGTGTGAGTGTGTGTTTGTGTGTATAAAAAGGACACAATGCCAGAGGCCCTCAAGAGATTCTGGAAAGTTGTGTGTGAGAGTGAGTGAAAAGGAAACGAAGTCACAAACCCTCCAGAGATTCTACAAGGGTGTGAGTGTTTCTTTGTGCGTGACTAAAAAAGACACGAAGTCAGAAGCCCTCTAGAGTTTTTCCAGGGGTATGAGAGTGAGTGTATGTTTGTGTGAGTGTAAAAAGGACACGAAGTCAGTTGCCCTCCAGAGACACTGAAAGGGTGCCTGTGTGTGTGTGTATAAAAAGGACATGACCTCCGAAGCCCTCCAGAGATTTTGCAAGGGTATGAGTGTGTGTGTGTCTAAAAAGGACAGTAAACCAGAAGACTTTTAGAGACCTGTGAGAGTGTGTGTGTGTGTGTTTGTGTGTGTAAACAGGACATTAATTCAGAAAACCTCCAGAGATTCTGCAACGGGGTGTGTGTGTGTGTGTGTGTGTGTGTGTGTGTGTGTGTAAAAAGTACACAAAGTTAGTAGCCGTCTAGAGATTCTGCCATGGTGTGTGTGTGTGTGTGTGTGTTTGTGTAAAAAGGACACGAAGTCAGAAGCCCTCTAGAGATTCTGCAAGGGTCTGAGTGTGTGTGTGTGAGTTTGTGTGTGTCTGTAAAAAGGACACAAAGCCAGAAGTCCTCCAGAGATTCTGTAAGATTGTGTGTGTGTTTGTGTAAAAAGGAAACCAAATCAGTAGCCTTCTAGAGATTTGCAAGGAAGTGTGTGGGTGTGAGTGTAAAGGACACGAAACCAGAAGCTTTATAGAGATTCTGGAAGTGTGTGTGTGTGTGCGTGTGTATGTGTTTGTAAAACGGACATTAAGTCAGAAACCCTCCAGAGATTCTGAAAGTGTGTGTCTGTGTGTGTGTGTACAAAGGAAACGAAGTCATAAGCCCTCTAGAGATTCTACCATGGTGTGTGTGTGTGTGTGTGTGTGTGTGTGTGTGTGTGTGTGTGTTGGTAATAAAAGTATACGAATTTAGAAGCCCACTAGGGATTCTGCAAGGGTCTGAATGTGAGAGTGTTTGCGTATGTGTGTAAAAAGGCCATGAAGTCAGAAACCCTCCAGATAATCTACAAGGATATGAGTGTGAGTATGTGTGTGTGTGTGTGTGTAAGTAAAAGGTACAAAGTCAGAAGCCCTCCAGAGATTTTGCAAGTGTTTTTGTGTATATGCGTGTGTAAAAAGGACATGAAATCAGACGCCCTACAGAGATTCTGCAAGGGAGCGTGTATGTTTGTGTGTGTAAAAAAGACACGAAATCAGAAGCCTTATAGAGATTCTGGAAGTGTGTGTGTGTGTGTATGTGTTTGTAAAACGGACATTAAGTCAGAAACCCTCCAGAGATTCTGAAAGTGTGTGTGTGTGTGTGTGTGTGTAAAAAGGAAACGAAGTCATAAGCCCTCTAGAGATTCTACCATGGTGTGTGTGTTTGTATAAAAAGTACACGAATTTAGAAGCCCTCTAGGGATTCTGCAAGGGTCTGACTGTGAGAGTGTTTGCGTATGTGTGTAAAAAGGCCATGAAGTCAGAAGCCCTCCAGATAATCTGCAAGGATATGAGTGTGAGTATGTGTGTGTGTGTGTGTGTTTGTGTGTATAAAAAGGACACAATGCCAGAAGCCCTCAAGAGATTCTGGAAAGTTGTGTGTGAGAGTGAGTGAAAAGGACACGAAGTCAGAAACCCTCCAGAGATTCTACAAGGGTGTGAGTGTTTCTTTGTGCGTGACTAAAAAGACACGACGTCAGAAGCCCTCTAGAGTTTTTGCAGGGGTTTGAGAGTGAGTGTGTGTTTGTGTGAGTGTAAAAAGGACACGAAGTCAGTTGCCCTCCAGAGATACTGCAAGGGTGTGTGTGTGTGTGTGTGTGTATAAAAAGGACATGACCTCCGAAGCCCTCCAGAGATTTTGCAAGGGTATGAGTGTGAGTGTGTGTGTGTGTGTGTGTGTGTAAAAAGGACAGTAAACCAGAAGACTTTTAGAGACTCTGTGAGTGTGTGTGTGTGTTTGTGCGTGTAAACAGGACATTAATTCAGAAACCCTCCAGAGATTCTGCAACTGTGTGTGTGTATGTGTGTGTGTGTGTGTGTGTGTGTTTGTGTGTATAAAAAGAACACGATGTCAGAAGCCCTCAAGAGATTCTGGAAGGTTGTGTGTGAGAGTGAGTGAAAAAGACATGAAGTCAGAAACCCTCCAGATATTCTGAAGGGTGTGAGTGTTTTTGTGTGTGTGACTAAAAAGGACACGAAGTAAGAAGCGCTGAAGAGTTTTTGCAGGTGTATGAGAGTGAGAGTGTGTTTGTGTGAGTGTATAAAGGACACAAAGTCAGTTGCCCTCAAGAGATACTGCAACGTTGTGTGTGTGTGTGTAAAAAGGAAACCAAATCAGTAGCCTTCTAGAGATTTGCAAGGAAGTGTGTGGGTGTGAGTGTAAAGGACACGAAACCAGAAGCTTTATAGAGATTCTGGAAGTGGGTATGTGTGTGTATGTGTTTGTAAAACGGACATTAAGTCAGAAACCCTCCAGAGATTCCTAAAGTGTGTGTGTGTGTGTGTGTGTGTGTGTGTGTAAAAAGGAAACGAAGTCATAAGCCCTCTAGGGATTCTACCATGGTGTGTGTGTGTGTGTTTGTATAAAAAGTACATGAATTTAGAAGCCCACTAGGGATTCTGCAAGGGTCTGAGTGTGAGAGTGTTTGTGTATGTGTGTAAAAAGGCCATGAAGTCAGAAAACCTCCAGATAATCTGCAAGGATATGAGTGTGAGTATGTGTGTGTGTGTGAGTGTGTGTTTGTGTGTATAAAAAGGACACAATGCCAGAAGCCCTCAAGAGATTCTGGAAAGTTGTGTGTGAGAGTGAGTGAAAAGGAAACGAAGTCACAAATCCTCCAGAGATTCTACAAGGGTGTGAGTGTTTCTTTGAGCGTGACTAAAAAAGACTCGAAGTCAGAAGCCCTCTAGAGTTTTTCCAGGGGTATGAGTGTGAGTGTGTGTTTGTGTGAGTGTAAAAAGGACACGAAGTCAGTTGCCCTCCAGAGACACTGAAAGGGTGCGTGTGTGTGTGTGTGTGTGTGTGTGTAAAAAGGACATGACCTCCGAAGCCCTCCAGAGATTTTGCAAGGGTATGAGTGTGAGTGTGTGTGTGTCTAAAAAGGACAGTAAACCAGAAGACTTTTAGAGACCTGTGAGAGTGTGTGTGTGTGTGTTTGTGCGTGTAAACAGGACATTAATTCAGAAAAGCTCCAGAGATTCTGCAACGGGGTGTGTGTGTGTGTGTGTGTGTGTAAAAAGTACACGAAGTTCGAAGCCGTCTAGAGATTCTGCCATGGTGTGTGTGTGTGTGTGTTTGTGTAAAAAGGACACGAAATCAGAAGCCCTCTAGAGATTTTGCAAGGGTCTCAGTGTTTGTGTGTGTGTTTGTGTGTGTCTGTAAAAAGGACACAAAGCCAGAAGTCCTACAGAGATTCTGTAAGATTGTGTGTGTGTTTGTGTAAAAAGGAAACCAAATCAGTAGCCTTCTAGAGATTTTCAAGGAAGTGTGTGGGTGTGAGTGTAAAGGACACGAAACCAGAAGCTTTATAGAGATTCTGGATGTGTGTGTGTGTGTATGTGTTTGTAAAACGGACATTAAGTCAGAAACCCTCCAGAGATCTGAAAGTGTGTGTGTGTGTGTACAAAGGAAACGAAGTCATAAGCCCTCTAGAGATTCTACCATGGTGTGTGTGTGTGTGTGTTTGTAATAAAAGTATACGAATTTAGAAGCCCACTAGGGATTCTGCAAGGGTCTGAGTGTGAATGTGTTTGTGTGTGTGTGTGTAAAAAGGCCATGAAGTCAGAAGCCTTCCAGAGATTCTGCAAGAGTATGAGTGTGAGTATGTGTGTGTGTGTGTGTGTATAAAAGGGACACGATGTCAGAAGCCCTGAAGAGAATCTGGAAGGTTGTGTGTGACAGTGAGTGAAAAAGACACGAAGTCAGAAACCCTCCAGAGATTCTGAAGGGTGTGAATGTTTTAGTGTGTGTGACTAAAAAGGACACGAAGTAAGAAGCCCTCAAGAGTTTTGCAGGAGTATGAGAGTGAGTGTGTGTTTGTGTGAGTGTAAAAAGGACACGAAGTCAGTTGCCCTCCAACGATGCAGGAAGGGTGTGTCTGTGTGTGTGTGTGTGTAAAAAGGACACGAAGTAAGAAGCCCTCTAGAATTTCTGCAAGAATGTGTGTGTTTGTGTTTGTAAAAATGACATTAATCAGGCACCCTCAAGAGATTCAAAAAGGGTGTGTGTGTGTGTGTGTGCGTGTGTGTGTGTGTGTGTGTAAAAAGGGCACGAAGTCAGAAGCCCTCTAGTGATTCTGCCATGGTGTGTGTGTAAAAAGAACAAGAAGTCAGAAGCAATCAAGATATAGTGCAAGGGTCTGAGTGTGAGTGTTTGTGTGTGTGTGTGTAAAAAGGACACGAAGTCAGAAGCCCTCCAGAGATTCCCCAAGGGTGCGTGTATATGTTTGTGTGTGTAAAAATGAAACAAAATCAGAAGCCCTCTAGTGATTCTGGAAGGGTGTGTTTGTGTGTGTGTGTCCTAAAAAGGACACGAAGTCAGAGGCCCTCCAGAGATTCTGTAGGGGCATGATTGTGTGTGTGTGTGTGTGTGTGTGTGTGTGTAAGTAAAAGGTACAAAGTCAGAAGCCCTCCAGAGATTTTGCAAGTGTTTTTGTGTGTATGCGTGTGTAAAAAGGACATGAAATCAGACGCCCTACAGAGATTCTGCAAGGGTGCGTGTATGTTTGTGTGTGTAAAAAAGACACGAAATCAGAAGCCTTATAGAGATTCTGGAAGTGTGTGTGTGTGTGTGTGTGTGTATGTATTTGTAAAACGGACATTAAGTCAGAAACCCTCCAGAGATTCTGAAAGTGTGTGTGTGTGTGTGTGTAAAAAGGACACGAAGTCATAAGCCCTCTAGAGATTCTACCATGGTGTGTGTGTGTGTGTGTGTTTGTATAAAATGTACACGAATTTAGAAGCCCACTAGGGATTCTGCAAGGGTCTGAGTGTGAGAGTGTTTTTGTATGTGTGTAAAAAAGCTATGAAGTCAGAAGCCCTCCAGATAATCTGCAAGGATATGAGTGTGAGTATGTGTGTGTGTGTGTGTGTTTGTGTGTATAAAAATGACACAATGCCAGAAGCCCTCAAGAGATTCTGGAAAGTTGTATGTGAGAGTGAGTGAAAAGGAAACGAAGTCACAAACCCTCCAGAGATTCTACAAGGGTGTGAGTGTTTCTTTGTGCGTGACTAAAAAAGACACGAAGTCACAAGCCCTCTAGAGTTTTTGCAGGGGTATGAGAGTGAGTGTGTGTTTGTGTGAGTGTAAAAAGTACACGAAGTCAGTTGCCCTCCAGAGATACTGCAAGGGTGCGTGTGTGTGTGTGTGTGTATAAAAAGGACATGACCTCCGAAGCCCTCCAGAGATTTTGCAAGGGTATGAGTGTGAGTGTGTGTGTGTCTAAAAAGGACAGTAAACCAGAAGACTTTTAGAGACCTGTGAGAGTGTGTGTGTGTGTTTGTGTGTGTAAACAGGACATTAATTCAGAAAACCTCCAGAGATTCTGCAACGGGGTGTGTGTGTGTGTGTGTGTGTGTGTGTGTGTGTGTAAAAAGTACACGAAGTTAGAAGCCGTCTAGAGATTCTGCCATGGTGTGTGTGTGTGTGTGTTTGTGTAAAAAGGACACGAAGTCAGAAGCCCTCTAGAGATTCTGCAAGGGTCTCAGTGTGTGTGTGTGTGTTTGTGTGTGTCTGTAAAAAGGACACAAAGCCAGAAGTCCTCCAGAGATTCTGTAAGATTGTGTGTGTGTTTGTGTAAAAAGGAAACCGAATCAGTAGCCTTCTAGAGATTTGCAAGGAAGTGTGTGGGTGTGAGTGTAAAGGACACGAAACCTGAAGCTTTATAGAGATTCTGGAAGTGTGTGTGTGTGTGTGCGTGTGTATGTGTTTGTAAAACGGACATTAAGTCAGAAACCCTCCAGAGATTCTGAAAGTGTTTGTGTGTGTGTGTGTGTACAAAGGAAACGAAGTCATAAGCCCTCTAGAGATTCTACCATGGTGTGTGTGTGTGTGTGTGTGTGTGTGTGTTGGTAATAAAAGTATACGAATTTAGAAGCCCACTAGGGATTCTGCAAGGGTCTGACTGTGAGAGTGTTTGCGTATGTGTGTAAAAAGACCATGAAGTCAGAAACCCTCCAGATAATCTGCAAGGATATGAGTGTGAGTATGTGTGTGTGTGTGTGTGTGTGTGTGTTTGTGTGTATAAAAAGGACACAATGCCAGAAGCCCTCAAGAGATTCTGGAAAGTTGTGTGTGAGAGTGAGTGAAAAGGACACGAAGTCAGAAACCCTCCAGAGATTCTACAAGGGTGTGAGTGTTTCTTTGTGCGTGACTAAAAAAGACTCGAAGTCCGAAGCCCTCTAGAGTTTTTGCAGGGGTATGAGAGTGAGTGTGTGTTTGTGTGAGTGTAAAAAGGACACGAAGTCAGTTGCCCTCCAGAGATACTGCAAGGGTGCGTGTGTGTGTGTGTGTGTATAAAAAGGACATGACCTCCGAAGCCCTCCAGAGATTTTGCAAGGGTATGAGTGTGAGTGTGTGTGTGTGTGAAAAAGACAGTAAACCAGAAGACTTTTAGAGACTCTGTGAGTGTGTGTGTGTGTTTGTGCGTGTAAACAGGACATTAATTCAGAAACCCTCCAGAGATTCTGCAACGGTGTGTGTGTATGTGTGTGTGTGTGTGTGTGTGTGTGTGTTTGTGTGTATAAAAAGAACACGATGTCAGAAGCTCTCAAGAGATTCTGGAAGGTTGCGTGTGAGAGTGAGTGAAAAAGACACGAAGTCAGAAACCCTCCAGATATTCTGAAGGGTGTGAGTGTTTTTGTGTGTGTGACTAAAAAGGACACGAAGTAAGAAGCCCTCAAGAGTTTTTGCAGGTGTATGAGAGTGAGAGTGTGTTTGTGTGAGTGTATAAAGGACACAAAGTCAGTTGCCCTCAAGAGATACTGCAACGTTGTGTGTGTGTGTGTAAAAAGGAAACCAAATCAGTAGCCTTCTAGAGATTTGCAAGGAAGTGTGTGGGTGTGAGTGTAAAGGACACGAAACCAGAAGCTTTATAGAGATTCTGGAAGTGTGTATGTGTGTGTATGTGTTTGTAAAATGGACATTAAGTCAGAAACCCTCCAGAGATTCCTAAAGTGTGTGTGTGTGTTTGTGTGTGTGTGTGTGTGTAAAAAGGAAACGAAGTCAGAAGCCCTCTAGAGATTATACTATGGTGTGTGTGTGTGTGTGTTTGTATAAAAAGTACATGAATTTAGAAGCCCACTAGGGATTGTGCAAGGGTCTGAGTGTGAGAGTGTTTGTGTATGTGTGTAAAAAGGCCATGAAGTCAGAAAACCTCCAGATAATCTGCAAGGATATGAGTGTGAGTATGTGTGTGTGTGTGAGTGTGTGTTTGTGTGTATAAAAAGGACACAATGCCAGAAGCCCTCAAGAGATTCTGGAAAGTTGTGTGTGAGAGTGAGTGAAAAGGAAACGAAGTCAGAAACCCTCCAGAGATTCTACAAGGGTGTGAGTGTTTCTTTGTGCGTGACTAAAAAAGACACGAAGTCAGTAGCCCTCTAGAGTTTTTCCAGGGGTATGAGAGTGAGTGTGTGTTTGTGTGAGTGTAAAAAGGACACGAAGTCAGTTGCCCTCCAGAGACACTGAAAGGGTGCGTGTGTGTGTGTGTGTGTGTGTGTAAAAAGGACATGACCTCCGAAGCCCTCCAGAGATTTTGCAAGGGTATGAGTGTGAGTGTGTGTGTGTCTAAAAAGGACAGTAAACCAGAAGACTTTTAGAGACCTGTGAGAGTGTGTGTGTGTGTTTGTGTGTGTAAACAGGACATTAATTCAGAAAACCTCCAGAGATTCTGCAACGGGGTGTGTGTGTGTGTGTGTGTAAAAAGTACACGAAGTTAGAAGCTGTCTAGAGATTCTGCCATGGTTTGTGTGTGTGTGTTTGTGTAATAAAGGACACGAAGTCAGAAGCCCTCTAGAGATTCTGCAAGGGTCTGTGTGTGTGTGTGTGTGTTTGTGTGTGTCTGTAAAAAGGACACAAAGCCAGAAGTCCTCCTGAGATTCTGTAAGATTGTGTGTGTGTTTGTGTAAAAAGGAAACCAAATCAGTAGCCTTCTAGAGATTTGCAAGGAAGTGTGTGGGTGTGAGTGTAAAGAACACGAAACCAGAAGCTTTATAGAGATTCTGGAAGTGTGTGTGTGTGTGTGTGTGTGTGTGTGTATGTGTTTGTAAAACGGACATTAAGTCAGAAACCCTCCAGAGATCTGAACGTGTGTGTGTGTGTGTAAAAAGGAAACGAAGTCATAAGCCCTCTAGAGATTCTACCATGGTGTTTGTGTGTGTGTGTTTGTAATAAAAGTATACGAATTTAGAAGCCCACTAGGGATTCTGCAAGGGTCTGAGTGTGAATGTGTTTGTGTGTGTGTGTGTAAAAAGGCCATGAAGACAGAAGCCTTCCAGAGATTCTGCAAGAATATGAGTGTGAGTATGTGTGTGTGTGTTTGTGTGTATAAAAGGGACACGATGTCAGAAGCCCTCAAGAGAATCTGGAAGGTTGTGTGTGAGAGTGAGTGAAAAAGACACGAAGTCAGAAACCCTCCAGAGATTCTGAAGGGTGTGAGTGTTTTAGTGTGTGTGACTAAAAAGGACACGAAGTAAGAAGCCTTCAAGGGTTTTGCAGGAGTATGAGAGTGAGTGTGTGTTTGTGTGAGTGTAAAAAGGACACGAAGTCAGTTGCCCTCCAGAGATGCAGGAAGGGTGTGTCTGTGTGTGTGTGTGTGTGTAAAAAGGACACGAAGTAAGAAGCCCTCTAGAATTTCTGCAAGAATGTGTGTGTTTGTGTTTGTAAAAATGACATTAATCAGGCACCCTCAAGAGATTCAAAAAGGGTGTGTGTGTGTGTGTGTGCGTGTGTGTGTGTGTGTAAAAAGGGCACGAAGTCAGAAGCCCTCTAGTGATTCTGCCATGGTGTGTGTGTAAAAAGAACAAGAAGTCAGAAGCAATCAAGATATACTGCAAGGGTCTGAGTGTGAGTGTTTGTGTGTGTGTGTGTAAAAAGGACACGACTCAGAAGCCCTCCGGAGATTCCCCAAGGGTGCGTGTATGTGTGTGTGTGTGTAAAAATGAAACAAAATCAGAAGCCCTCTAGTGATTCTGGAAGGGTGTGTTTGTGTGTGTGTGTCCTAAAAAGGACACGAAGTCAGAGGCCCTCCAGAGATTCTGTAGGGGCATGATTGTGTGTGTGTGTGTGTGTGTGTGTGTGTAAGTAAAAGGTACAAAGTCAGAAGCCCTCCAGAGATTTTGCAAGTGTTTTTGTGTGTATGCGTGTGTAAAAAGGACATGAAATCAGACGCCCTACAGAGATTCTGCAAGGGTGCGTGTATGTTTGTGTGTGTAAAAAAGACACGAAATCAGAAGCCTTATAGAGATTCTGGAAGTGTGTGTGTGTGTGTGTGTGTGTGTGTATGTATTTGTAAAACGGACATTAAGTCAGAAACCCTCCAGAGATTCTGAAAGTGTGTGTGTGTGTGTGTGTGTGTAAAAAGGACACGAAGTCATAAGCCCTCTAGAGATTCTACCATGGTGTGTGTGTGTGTGTGTGTTTGTATAAAATGTACACGAATTTAGAAGCCCACTAGGGATTCTGCAAGGGTCTGAGTGTGAGAGTGTTTTTGTATGTGTGTAAAAAAGCTATGAAGTCAGAAGCCCTCCAGATAATCTGCAAGGATATGAGTGTGAGTATGTGTGTGTGTGTGAGTGTGTGTTTGTGTGTATAAAAAGGACACAATGCCAGAAGCCCTCAAGAGATTCTGGAAAGTTGTGTGTGAGAGTGAGTGAAAAGGAAACGAAGTCACAAACCCTCCAGAGATTCTACAAGGGTGTGAGTGTTTCTTTGTGCGTGACTAAAAAAGACACGAAGTCAGAAGCCCTCTAGAGTTTTTGCAGGGGTATGAGAGTGAGTGTGTGTTTGTGTGAGTGTAAAAAGGACACGAAGTCAGATGCCCTCCAGAGATACTGCAAGGTTGCGTGTGTGTGTGTGTGTGTATAAAAAGGACATGACCTCCGAAGCCCTCCAGAGATTTTGCAAGGGTATGAGTGTGAGTGTGTGTGTGTGTGTGTGTAAAAAGGACAGTAAACCAGAAGACTTTTAGAAACTCAGTGAGAGTGTGTTTGTGTGTGTAAACAGGACATTAATTCAGAAACCCTCCAGAGATTCTGCAACGGTGCGTGTATGTATATGTGTGTGTGTGTGTGTGTGTGTGTGTAAAAAGTAAACGAAGTTAGAAGCCGTCTAGAGATTCTGCCATGGTGTGTGTGTGTGTGTGTGTTTGTGTAAAAAGGACACGAAATCAGAATCCCTCTAGAGATTCTGCAAGGGTCTGAGTGTGTGTGTGTGTGTTTTTTTGTGTGTCTGTAAAAAGGACACAAAGCCAGAAGTCCTCCAGAGATTCTGTAAGTTTATGTGTGTGTTTGTGTAAAAAGGAAACCAAATCAGTAGCCTTCTAGAGATTTGCAAGGAAGTGTGTGGGTGTGAGTGTAAAGGACACGAAACCAGAAGCTTTATAGAGATTCTGGAAGTGTGTACGTGTGTGTATGTGTTTGTAAAAAGGACATTTTGTCAGTAACCCTCCAGAGATTCTGAAAGTGTGTGTGTGTGTGTTTGTGTAAAAAGGAAACGAAGTCATAAGCCCTCTAGAGATTCTACCATGGTGTGTGTGTGTGTTTGTGTTTGTAATAAAAGTATACGAATTTAGAAGCCCACTAGGGATTCTGCAAGGGTCTGAGTGTGAATGTGCTTGTGTGTGTGTGTGTAAAAAGGCCATGAAGTCAGAAGCCTTCCAGAGATTCTGCAAGAGTATGAGTGTGAGTATGTGTGTGTGTGTGTGTGTTTGTTTGTGTGTATAAAAGGGACACGATGTCAGAAGCCCTCGAGAGATTCTGGAAGGTTGTGTGTGAGAGTGAGTGAAAAAGACACGAAGTCAGAAACCCTCCATAGGTTCTGCAAGGGTGTGAGTGTTTTTGTGTGTGTGACTAAAAAGGACACGAAGTAAGAAGCCCTCAAGAGTTTTTGCAGGTGTATGAGATGGAGTGTGTGTTTGTGTGAGTGTAAAAAGGACACGAAGTCAGTTGCCCTCCAGAGATTCTGCAAGGGTGTGTGAGTGTGTTTGTGCTTGTGTGTGCGTAAAAAGGACACGAAGTAAGAAGCCCTCTAGAATTTCTGCAACACAGCGTGTGTTTGTGTTTGTAAAAATGACATTAAGTCAGACACCCTCCAGAGATTCAGAAAGGGTGTGTGTGTGTGTGTGTGTGTGTGTGTGTGTGTGTGTGTGTGTAAAAAGGGCACGAAGTGAGAAGCCTTCTAGAGATTCTGCCATGTTGTGTGTGTGTTTGTAAAAAGAACAAGAAGTCAGAAGCAATCAAGAGATACTGCAAGGGTCTGAGTGTGAGTGTGTGTCAGTGTTTGTGTGAGTGTGTGTGTGTGTGTAAAAAGGACACGAAGTCAGAAGCCCTCCAGAGATTCCCCAAGGGTGCGTGTATGTGTGTGTGTGTGTAAAAATGAAACAAAATCAGAAGCCCTCTAGTAATTCTGGAAGTGTGTGTTTGTGTCCTAAAAAGAACACGAAGTCAGGAGCCCACCAGAGATTCTGTAGGGGCATGATTGTGTGGGTGTGTCTGTGTGTGTGTGTAAGTAAAACGTACAAAGTCAGAAGCCCTCCAGAGATTTTGCAAGTGTTTTTGTGTGTATGCGTGTGTAAAAAGGACATGAAATCATAAGCCCTACAGAGATTCTGCAAGGGTGCGTGTATGTTTGTGTGTGTAAAAAGGACACGAAATCAGAAGCCTTATAGAGATTCTGGAAGTGTGTGTGAGTGTGTGTGTGTGTGTTTATGTTTTTTTTAAAACGGACATTAAGTCAGAAACCCTCCAGAGATTCTGAAAGTGTGTGTGTGTGTGTAAAAAGGACACGAAGTCATAAGCCCTCTAGAGATTCTACCATGGTGTGTGTGTGTGTGTGTGTTTGGTGTGTGTGTTTGTGTGTGTCTGTAAAAAGGACACAAAGCCAGAAGTCCTCCAGAGATTCTGTAAGATTGTGTGTGTGTTTGTGTAAAAAGGAAACCAAATCAGTAGCCTTCTAGAGATTTGCAAGGAAGTGTGTGGGTGTGAGTGTAAAGGACACGAAACCAGAAGCTTTATAGAGATTCTGGAAGTGTGTGTGTGTGTGTGTGTGTGTGTGTATGTGTTTGTAAAACGGACATTAAGTCAGAAACCCTCCAGAGATTTTCAAAGTGTGTGTGTGTGTAAAAAGGAAACGAAGTCATAAGCCCTCTAGAGATTCTACCATGGTGTGTGTGTGTGTGTGTGTGTGTGTTTGTAATAAAAGTATACGAATTTAGAAGCCCACTAGGGATTCTGCAAGGGACTGAGTGTGAATGTGTTTGTGTGTGTGTGTAAAAAGGCCATGAAGTCAGAAGCCTTCCAGAGATTCTGCAAGAGTATGAGTGTGCGTATGTGTGTGTGTGTGTGTTTGTGTGTATAAAATGGACACGATGTCAGAAGCCCTCAAGAGATTCTTGAAGGTTGTGTGTGAGAGTGAGTGAAAAAGACACGAAGTCAGAAACCCTCCAGAGATTCTGCAAGGGTGTGAGTGTTTTTGTGTGTGTGACTAAAAAGGACATGAAGTAAGAAGCCCTCAAGAGTTTTTGCAGGTGTATGAGAGTGAGTGTTTGTTTGTGTGAGTGTAAAACGGACACGAAGTCAGTTGCCCTCCAGAGATTCTGCAAGGGTGTGTGAGTGTGTTTGTGTGTGTAAAAAGGACACGAAGTAAGAAGCCCTCTAGAATTTCTGCAAGACAGTGTGTGTTTATGTTTGTAAAAATGACATTAAGTCAGACAGCCTACAGAGATTCATAAAGGGTGTGTGTGTGTGTGTGTGTGTGTGTGTGTGTGTGTGTGTAAAAAGGGCACGAAGTGAGAAGCCTTCTAGAGATTCTGCCATGGTGTGTGTGTGTGTGTGTGTGTAAAAAGAACAAGAAGTCAGCAGCAATCAAGATATACTGCAAGGGTCTGAGTGTGAGTGTGTGTCAGTGTTTATGTGTGTGTGTGTGTGTAAAAAGGACACGAAGTCAGAAGCCCTCCAGAGATTCCCCAGGGTGCGTGCATGTGTGTGTGTGTGTAAAAATGAAACAAAATCAGAAGCCCTCTTGTGATTCTGGAAGTGTGTGTTTGTGTCCTAAAAGGGACACGAAGTCAGAAGCCCACCAGAGATTCTATAGGGGCATGATTGTGTGTGTGTGTGTGTGTGTGTGTGTGTAAGTAAAAGGTACAAAGTCAGAAGCCCTCCAGAGATTTTGCAAGTGTTTTTGTGTGTATGCGTGTGTAAAAAGGACATGAAATCATAAGCCCTACAGAGATTCTGCAAGGGTGCGTGTATGTTTGTGTGTGTAAAAAGGACACGAAACCAGAAGCCTTATAGAGATTCTGGAAGTGTGTGTGTGTGTGTGTGTGAGTGTGTGTTTGTAAAACGGACATTAAGTCAGAAACCCTCCAGAGATTCTGAAAGTGTGTGTGTGTGTGTGTGTGTGTGTGTGTAAAAAGGACACGAAGTCATAAGCCCTCTAGAGATTCTACCATGGTGTGTGTGTGTATGTGTGTGTGTGTTTGTATAAAAAGTACACGAATTTAGAAGCCAACTAGGGATTCTGCAAGGGTATGAGTGTGAGTGTGTTTGTGTATGTGTGTAAAACGACCATGAAGTCAGAAGCACTCCAGATAATTTGCAAGGTTATGAGTGTGAGTATGTGTGTGTGTGTGTGTGTGTGTGTGTGTGTGTGTATAAAAAGGACACGATGCCAGAAGCGCTCAAGAGATTCTGGAAAGTTGTTTGTGAGAGTGAGTGAAAAGGACACGAAGTCAGAAACCCTCCAGAGGGTCTACAAGGGTGTGAGTGTTTCTTTGTGCGTGACTAAAAAAGACACGAAGTCAGAAGCGCTCTAGAGTTTTTGCAGGGGTATGAGAGTGAGAGTGTGTTTGTGTGAGTGTAAAAAGGACACAAAGTCAGTTGCCCTCAAGAGATACTGCAAGGTTGTGTGTGTGTGTGTGTAAAAAGGAAACCAAATCAGTAGCCTTCTAGAGATTTGCAAGGAAGTGTGTGGGTGTGGGTGAAAAGGACACGAAACCAGAAGCTTTATAGAGATTCTGGAAGTGTGTGTGTGTGTGTGTATGTTTTTGTAAAACGGACATTAAGTCAGAAACCCTCCAGAGATTCCTAAAGTGTGTGTGTGTGTGTGTGTGTGTGTGTAAAAAGGAAACGAAGTCATAAGCCCTCTAGGGATTCTACCATGGTGTGTGTGTGTGTGTTTGTATAAAATGTACACGAATTTAGAAGCCCACTAGGGATTCTGCAAGGGTCTGAGTGTGAGAGTGTTTTTGTATGTGTGTAAAAAAGCTATGAAGTCAGAAGCCCTCCAGATAATCTGCAAGGATATGAGTGTGAGTATGTGTGTGTGTGTGAGTGTGTGTTTGTGTGTATAAAAAGGACACAATGCCAGAAGCCCTCAAGAGATTCTGGAAAGTTGTGTGTGAGAGTGAGTGAAAAGGAAACGAAGTCACAAACCCTCCAGAGATTCTACAAGGGTGTGAGTGTTTCTTTGTGCGTGACTAAAAAAGACACGAAGTCAGAAGCCCTCTAGAGTTTTTGCAGGGGTATGAGAGTGAGTGTGTGTTTGTGTGAGTGTAAAAAGGACACGAAGTCAGATGCCCTCCAGAGATACTGCAAGGTTGCGTGTGTGTGTGTGTGTGTATAAAAAGGACATGACCTCCGAAGCCCTCCAGAGATTTTGCAAGGGTATGAGTGTGAGTGTGTGTGTGTTTGTGTGTAAAAAGGACAGTAAACCAGAAGACTTTTAGAAACTCAGTGAGAGTGTGTTTGTGTGTGTAAACAGGACATTAATTCAGAAACCCTCCAGAGATTCTGCAACGGTGTGTGTATGTATATGTGTGTGTGTGTGTGTGTGTGTGTAAAAAGTAAACGAAGTTAGAAGCCGTCTAGAGATTCTGCCATGGTGTGTGTGTGTGTGTGTGTGTTTGTGTAAAAAGGACACGAAATCAGAATCCCTCTAGAGATTCTGCAAGGGTCTGAGTGTGTGTGTGTGTGTTTTTTTGTGTGTCTGTAAAAAGGACACAAAGCCAGAAGTCCTCCAGAGATTCTGTAAGTTTATGTGTGTGTTTGTGTAAAAAGGAAACCAAATCAGTAGCCTTCTAGAGATTTGCAAGGAAGTGTGTGGGTGTGAGTGTAAAGGACACGAAACCAGAAGCTTTATAGAGATTCTGGAAGTGTGTACGTGTGTGTATGTGTTTGTAAAAAGGACATTTTGTCAGTAACCCTCCAGAGATTCTGAAAGTGTGTGTGTGTGTTTGTGTAAAAAGGAAACGAAGTCATAAGCCCTCTAGAGATTCTACCATGGTGTGTGTGTGTGTTTGTGTTTGTAATAAAAGTATACGAATTTAGAAGCCCACTAGGGATTCTGCAAGGGTCTGAGTGTGAATGTGCTTGTGTGTGTGTGTAAAAAGGCCATGAAGTCAGAAGCCTTCCAGAGATTCTGCAAGAGTATGAGTGTGAGTATGTGTGTGTGTGTGTGTGTGTTTGTTTGTGTGTATAAAAGGGACACGATGTCAGAAGCCCTCGAGAGATTCTGGAAGGTTGTGTGTGAGAGTGAGTGAAAAAGACACGAAGTCAGAAACCCTCCATAGGTTCTGCAAGGGTGTGAGTGTTTTTGTGTGTGTGACTAAAAAGGACACGAAGTAAGAAGCCCTCAAGAGTTTTTGCAGGTGTATGAGATGGAGTGTGTGTTTGTGTGAGTGTAAAAAGGACACGAAGTCAGTTGCCCTCCAGAGATTCTGCAAGGGTGTGTGAGTGTGTTTGTGCTTGTGTGTGCGTAAAAAGGACACGAAGTAAGAAGCCCTCTAGAATTTCTGCAACACAGCGTGTGTTTGTGTTTGTAAAAATGACATTAAGTCAGACACCCTCCAGAGATTCAGAAAGGGTGTGTGTGTGTGTGTGTGTGTGTGTGTGTGTGTAAAAAGGGCACGAAGTGAGAAGCCTTCTAGAGATTCTGCCATGTTGTGTGTGTGTTTGTAAAAAGAACAAGAAGTCAGAAGCAATCAAGAGATACTGCAAGGGTCTGAGTGTGAGTGTGTGTCAGTGTTTGTGTGAGTGTGTGTGTGTGTGTAAAAAGGACACGAAGTCAGAAGCCCTCCAGAGATTCCCCAAGGGTGCGTGTATGTGTGTGTGTGTGTAAAAATGAAACAAAATCAGAAGCCCTCTAGTAATTCTGGAAGTGTGTGTTTGTGTCCTAAAAAGAACACGAAGTCAGGAGCCCACCAGAGATTCTGTAGGGGCATGATTGTGTGGGTGTGTCTGTGTGTGTGTGTAAGTAAAACGTACAAAGTCAGAAGCCCTCCAGAGATTTTGCAAGTGTTTTTGTGTGTATGCGTGTGTAAAAAGGACATGAAATCATAAGCCCTACAGAGATTCTGCAAGGGTGCGTGTATGTTTGTGTGTGTAAAAAGGACACGAAATCAGAAGCCTTATAGAGATTCTGGAAGTGTGTGTGAGTGTGTGTGTGTGTGTGTTTATGTTTTTTTTAAAACGGACATTAAGTCAGAAACCCTCCAGAGATTCTGAAAGTGTGTGTGTGTGTGTAAAAAGGACACGAAGTCATAAGCCCTCTAGAGATTCTACCATGGTGTGTGTGTGTGTGTGTGTTTGGTGTGTGTGTTTGTGTGTGTCTGTAAAAAGGACACAAAGCCAGAAGTCCTCCAGAGATTCTGTAAGATTGTGTGTGTGTTTGTGTAAAAAGGAAACCAAATCAGTAGCCTTCTAGAGATTTGCAAGGAAGTGTGTGGGTGTGAGTGTAAAGGACACGAAACCAGAAGCTTTATAGAGATTCTGGAAGTGTGTGTGTGTGTGTGTGTGTGTGTGTATGTGTTTGTAAAACGGACATTAAGTCAGAAACCCTCCAGAGATTTTCAAAGTGTGTGTGTGTGTAAAAAGGAAACGAAGTCATAAGCCCTCTAGAGATTCTACCATGGTGTGTGTGTGTGTGTGTGTGTGTTTGTAATAAAAGTATACGAATTTAGAAGCCCACTAGGGATTCTGCAAGGGACTGAGTGTGAATGTGTTTGTGTGTGTGTGTAAAAAGGCCATGAAGTCAGAAGCCTTCCAGAGATTCTGCAAGAGTATGAGTGTGCGTATGTGTGTGTGTGTGTGTTTGTGTGTATAAAATGGACACGATGTCAGAAGCCCTCAAGAGATTCTTGAAGGTTGTGTGTGAGAGTGAGTGAAAAAGACACGAAGTCAGAAACCCTCCAGAGATTCTGCAAGGGTGTGAGTGTTTTTGTGTGTGTGACTAAAAAGGACATGAAGTAAGAAGCCCTCAAGAGTTTTTGCAGGTGTATGAGAGTGAGTGTTTGTTTGTGTGAGTGTAAAACGGACACGAAGTCAGTTGCCCTCCAGAGATTCTGCAAGGGTGTGTGAGTGTGTTTGTGTGTGTAAAAAGGACACGAAGTAAGAAGCCCTCTAGAATTTCTGCAAGACAGTGTGTGTTTATGTTTGTAAAAATGACATTAAGTCAGACAGCCTACAGAGATTCATAAAGGGTGTGTGTGTGTGTGTGTGTGTGTGTGTGTGTGTGTGTAAAAAGGGCACGAAGTGAGAAGCCTTCTAGAGATTCTGCCATGGTGTGTGTGTGTGTGTGTGTGTAAAAAGAACAAGAAGTCAGCAGCAATCAAGATATACTGCAAGGGTCTGAGTGTGAGTGTGTGTCAGTGTTTATGTGTGTGTGTGTGTGTAAAAAGGACACGAAGTCAGAAGCCCTCCAGAGATTCCCCAGGGTGCGTGCATGTGTGTGTGTGTGTAAAAATGAAACAAAATCAGAAGCCCTCTTGTGATTCTGGAAGTGTGTGTTTGTGTCCTAAAAGGGACACGAAGTCAGAAGCCCACCAGAGATTCTATAGGGGCATGATTGTGTGTGTGTGTGTGTGTGTGTGTGTAAGTAAAAGGTACAAAGTCAGAAGCCCTCCAGAGATTTTGCAAGTGTTTTTGTGTGTATGCGTGTGTAAAAAGGACATGAAATCATAAGCCCTACAGAGATTCTGCAAGGGTGCGTGTATGTTTGTGTGTGTAAAAAGGACACGAAACCAGAAGCCTTATAGAGATTCTGGAAGTGTGTGTGTGTGTGTGTGTGTGAGTGTGTGTTTGTAAAACGGACATTAAGTCAGAAACCCTCCAGAGATTCTGAAAGTGTGTGTGTGTGTGTGTGTGTGTAAAAAGGACACGAAGTCATAAGCCCTCTAGAGATTCTACCATGGTGTGTGTGTGTATGTGTGTGTGTGTTTGTATAAAAAGTACACGAATTTAGAAGCCAACTAGGGATTCTGCAAGGGTATGAGTGTGAGTGTGTTTGTGTATGTGTGTAAAGCGACCATGAAGTCAGAAGCACTCCAGATAATTTGCAAGGGTATGAGTGTGAGTATGTGTGTGTGTGTGTGTGTGTGTGTGTGTGTGTATAAAAAGGACACGATGCCAGAAGCGCTCAAGAGATTCTGGAAAGTTGTTTGTGAGAGTGAGTGAAAAGGACACGAAGTCAGAAACCCTCCAGAGGGTCTACAAGGGTGTGAGTGTTTCTTTGTGCGTGACTAAAAAAGACACGAAGTCAGAAGCGCTCTAGAGTTTTTGCAGGGGTATGAGAGTGAGAGTGTGTTTGTGTGAGTGTAAAAAGGACACAAAGTCAGTTGCCCTCAAGAGATACTGCAAGGTTGTGTGTGTGTGTGTGTAAAAAGGAAACCAAATCAGTAGCCTTCTAGAGATTTGCAAGGAAGTGTGTGGGTGTGGGTGAAAAGGACACGAAACCAGAAGCTTTATAGAGATTCTGGAAGTGTGTGTGTGTGTGTGTATGTTTTTGTAAAACGGACATTAAGTCAGAAACCCTCCAGAGATTCCTAAAGTGTGTGTGTGTGTGTGTGTGTGTGTGTGTGTAAAAAGGAAACGAAGTCATAAGCCCTCTAGAGATTCTACCATGGTGTGTGTGTGTGTGTTTGTATAAAAACTACACGAATTTAGAAGCCCACTAGGGATTCTGCAAGGGTCTGAGTGTGAGAGTTTTTGTGTATGTGTGTAAAAAGGCCATGAAGTCAGAAAACCTCCAGATAATCTGCAAGGATATGAGTGTGAGTATGTGTGTGTTTGTGAGTGTGTGTTTGTGTGTATAAAAAGGACACAATGCCAGAAGCCCTCAAGAGATTCTGGAAAGTTGTGTGTGAGAGTGAGTGAAAAGGAAACGAAGTCAGAAACCCTCCAGAGATTCTACAAGGGTGTGAGTGTTTCTTTGTGCGTGACTAAAAAAGACACGAAGTCAGAAGCCCTCGAGTTTTTGCAGGGGTATGAGAGTGAGTGTGTGTTTGTGTGAGTGTAAAAAGTACACGAAGTCAGTTGCCCTCCAGAGATACTGCAAGGGTGCGTGTGTGTGTGTGTGTGTGTATAAAAAGGACATGACCTCCGAAGCCCTCCAGAGATTTTGCAAGGGTATGAGTGTGAGTGTGTGTGTGTGTGTGTAAAAATGACAGTAAACAAGAAGACTTTTAGAGACCTGTGAGTGTGTGTGTGTGTGTTTGTGTGTGTAATCAGGACATTAATTCAGAAAACCTCCAGAGATTCTGCAACGGGGTGTGTGTGTGTGTGTGTGTGTAAAAAGTACACGAAGTTAGAAGCCGTCTAGAGATTCTGCCATGGTGTGTGTGTGTGTGTGTGTGTTTGTGTAAAAAGGACACGATGTCAGAAGCCCTCTAGAGATTCTGCAAGGGTCTGAGTGTGTGTGTGTGTGTTTGTGTGTGTCTGTAAAAAGGACACAAAGCCAGAAATCCTCCAGAGATTCTGTAAGATTGTGTGTGGGTTTGTGTAAAAAGGAAACCAAATCAGTATCCTTCTAGAGATTTGCAAGGAAGTGTGTGGGTGTGAGTGTAAAGGACACGAAACCAGAAGTTTTATAGAGATTCTGGAAGTGTGTGTGTGTGTGCGTGTGTATGTGTTTGTAAAACGGACATTAAGTCAGAAACCCTCCAGAGATTCTGAAAGTGTGTGTGTGTGTGTGTAAAAAGGAAACGAAGTCATAAGCCCTCTAGAGATTCTACCATGGTGTGTGTGTGTGTGTGTGTGTATGTTTGTAATAAAATTATACGAATTTAGAAGCCCACTAGGGATTCTGCAAGGGTCTGAGTGTGAATGTGTTGTGTGTGTGTGTGTAAAAAGGCCATGACCTCCGAAGCCCTCCAGAGATTTTGCAAGGGTATGAGTGTGAGTGTGTGTGTGTCTAAAAAGGACAGTAAACCAGAAGACTTTTAGAGACCTGTGAGAGTGTGTGTGTGTGTTTGTGTGTGTAAACAGGACATTAATTCAGAAAACCTCCAGAGATTCTGCAACGGGGTGTGTGTGTGTGTGTGTGTGTGTGTGTGTAAAAAGTACACGAAGTTAGAAGCCGTCTAGAGATTCTGCCATGGTGTGTGTGTGTGTTTGTGTAAAAAGGACACGAAGTAAGAAGCCCTCAAGAGTTTTGCAGGAGTATGAGAGTGAGTGTGTGTTTGTGTGAGTGTAAAAAGGACACGAAGTCAGTAGCCCTCCAGAGATGCAGGAAGGGTGTGTCTGTGTGTGTGTGTGTGTGTAAAAAGGACACGAAGTAAGAAGCCCTCTAGAATTTCTGCAAGAATGTGTGTGTTTGTGTTTGTAAAAATGACAGTAATGAGGCACCCTCAAGAGATTCAAAAAGGTTGTGTGTGTGTGTGTGTGTGTGTGTGTAAAAAGGGCACGAAGTCAGAAGCCCTCTAGAGATTCTGCCATGGTGTGTGTGTAAAAAGAACAAGAAGTCAGAAGCAATCAAGATATACTGCAAGGGTCTGAGTGTGAATGTGTTTGTGTGTGTGTGTGTAAAAAGGACACGAAGTCAGAAGCCCTCCAGAGATTCCCCAAGGGTGCGTGTATGTGTGTGTGTGTGTAAAAATGAAACAAAATCAGAAGCCCTCTAGTGATTCTGGAAGGGTGTGTTTGTGTGTGTGTGTCCTAAAAACGACACGAAGTCAGAGGCCCTCCAGAGATTCTGTAGGGGCATGATTGTGTGTGTGTGTGTGTGTGTGTAAGTAAAAGGTACAAAGTCAGAAGCCCTCCAGAGATTTTGCAAGTGTTTTTGTGTGAATGCGTGTGTAAAAAGGACATGAAATCAGACGCCCTCCAGAGATTCTGCAAGGTTGCGTGTATTTTTGTGTGTGTGAAAAAGACACTAAATCAGAAGCCTTATAGAGATTCTGGAAGTGTGTGTGTGTGTGTGTGTGTGTGTGTATGTATTTGTAAAACGGACATTAAGTCAGAAACCCTCCAGAGATTCTGAAAGTGTGTGTGTGTAAAAAGGACACGAAGTCATAAGCCCTCTAGAGATTCTACCATGGTGTGTGTGTGTGTGTGTTTATATAAAAAGTACACGAATTTAGAAGCCCACTAGGGATTCTGCAAGGGTCTGACTGTGAGTGTGTTTGCGTATGTGTGTAAAAAGGCCATGAAGTCAGAAACCCTCCAGATAATCTGCAAGGATATGAGTGTGACTATGTGTGCGTGTGTGTGTGTGTGTGTTTGTGTGTATAAAAAGGACACAATGCCAGAACCCTCAAGAGATTCTGGAAAGTTGTGTGTGAGAGTGAGTGAAAAGGACACGAAGTCAGAAACCCTCCAGAGATTCTACAAGGGTGTGAGTGTTTCTTTGTGCGTGACTAAAAAAGACACGAAGTCAGAAGCCCTCTAGAGTTTTTGCAGGGGTATGAGAGTGAGTGTGTGTTTGTGTGAGTGTAAAAAGGACACGAAGTCAGTTGCCCTCCAGAGATACTGCAAGGGTGTGTGTGTGTGTGTGTGTGTGTGTATAAAAAGGACATGACCTCCGAAGCCCTCCAGAGATTTTGCAAGGGTATGAGTGTGCGTGTGTGTGTGTGTGTGTGTTTAAAAAGGACAGTAAACCAGAAGACTTTTAGAGACTCTGTGAGTGTGTGTGTGTGTTTGTGCGTGTAAACAGGACATTAATTCAGAAACCCTCCAGAGATTCTGCAACGGTGTGTATGTATGTGTGTGTGTGTGTGTGTGTGTGTGTGTTTGTGTGTATAAAAAGAACACGATGTCAGAAGCCCTCAAGAGATTCTGGAAGGTTGTGTGTGAGAGTGAGTGAAAAAGACACGAAGTCAGAAACCCTCCAGATATTCTGAAGGGTGTGAGTGTTTTTGTGTGTGTCACTAAAAAGGACATGAAGTAAGAAGCCCTCAAGAGTTTTTGCAGGTGTATGAGAGTGAGAGTGTGTTTGTGTGAGTGTATAAAGGACACAAAGTCAGTTGCCCTCAAGAGATACTGCAACGTTGTGTGTGTGTGTGTGTGTAAAAAGGAAACCAAATCAGTAGCCTTCTAGAGATATGCAAGGAAGTGTGTGGGTGTGAGTGTAAAGGACACGAAACCAGAAGCTTTATAGAGATTCTGGAAGTGTGTATGTGTGTGTATGTGTTGGTAAAACGGACATTAAGTCAGAAACCCTCCAGAGATCTGAAAGTGTGTGTGTGTGTGTAAAAAGGAAACGAAGTCATAAGCCCTCTAGAGATTCTACCATGGTGTGTGTGTGTTTGTGTGTGTGTGTGTTTGTAAAAAGGAAACGACGTCATAAGCCCTCTAGAGATTCTACCATGGTGTGTGTGTGTGTGTTTGTATAAAAAAGTACATGAATTTAGAAGCCCACTAGGGATTCTGCAAGGGTCTGAGTGTGAGAGTGTTTGTGTATGCGTGTAAAAAGGCCATGAAGTCAGAAAACCTCTAGATAATCTGCAAGGATATGAGTGTGAGTATGTGTGTGTGTGAGTGTGTGTTTGTGTGTATAAAAGGACACAATGCCAGAAGCCCTCAAGAGATTCTGGAAAGTTGTGTGTGAGAGTGAGTGAAAAGGAAACGAAGTCAGAAACCCTCCAGAGATTCTACAAGGGTGTGAGTGTTCCTTTGTGCGTGACTAAAAAAGACAAGAAGTCAGAAGCCCTGTAGAGTTTTTCCAGGGGTATGAGAGTGAGTGTGTGTTTGTGTGAGTGTAAAAAGGACACGAGGTCAGTTGCCCTCCAGAGACACTGAAAGGGTGCGTGTGTGTGTGTGTGTGTGTATAAAAAGGACATGACCTCCGAAGCCCTCCAGAGATTTTGCAAGGGTATGAGTGTGAGTGTGTGTGTGTCTAAAAAGGACAGTAAACCAGAAGACTTTTAGAGACCTGTGAGAGTGTGTGTGTGTGTTTGTGTGTGTAAACAGGACATTAATTCAGAAAACCTCCAGAGATTCTGCAACGGGGTGTGTGTGTGTGTGTGTGTGTAAAAAGTACACGAAGTTAGAAGCCGTCTAGAGATTCTGCCATGGTGTGTGTGTGTGTTTGTGTAAAAAGGACACGAAGTCAGAAGCCCTCTAGAGATTCTGCAAGGGTCTGAGTGTGTGTGTGTGTGTTTGTGTGTGTCTGTAAAAAGGACACAAAGTCAGAAGTCCTCCAGAGATTCTGTAAGATTGTGTGTGTGTTTGTGTAAAAAGGAAACCAAATCAGTAGCCTTCTAGAGATTTGCAAGGAAGTGTGTGTGTGTGAGTGTAAAGGACACGAAACCAGAAGCTTTATAGAGATTCTGGATGTGTGTGTGTGTGTGTGTGTATGTGTTTGTAAAACGGACATTAAGTCAGAAACCCTCCAGAGATCTGAAAGTGTGTGTGTGTGTGTACAAAGGAAACGAAGTCATAAGCCCTCTAGAGATTCTACCATGGTGTGTGTGTGTGTGTGTTTGTAATAAAAGTATACGAATTTAGAAGCCCACTAGGGATTCTGCAAGGGTCTGAGTGTGAATGTGTTTGGGTGTGTGTGTAAAAAGGCCATGAAGTCAGAAGCCTTCCAGAGATTCTGCAAGAGTATGAGTGTGAGTATGTGTGTGTGTGTGTGTGTGTGTGTGTGTATAAAAGGGACACGATGTCAGAAGCCCTCAAGAGATTCTGGAAGTTTGTGTGTGAGAGTGAGTGAAAAAGACACGAAGTCAGAAACCCTCCAGAGATTCTGTAAGCGTGTGAGTGTTTTTGTGTGTGTGACTAAAAAGGACACGTAGTAAGTAGCCCTCAGGAGTTTTGCAGGAGTATGAGTGTGAGTGTGTGTTTGTGTGAGTGTAAAAAGGACACGAAGTCAGTTGCCCTCCAGAGATTCAGGAACGGTGTGTCTGTGTGTGTGTGTGTGTAAAAAGGACACGAAGTAAGAAGCCCTCTAGAATTTCTGCAAGAATGTGTGTGTTTGTGTTTGTAAAAATGACATTAATCAGGCACCCTCAAGAGATTCAAAAAGGGTGTGTGTGTGTGTGTGTGTGTGTGTGTGTAAAAAGGGCACGAAGTCAGAAGCCCTCTAGAGATTCTGCCATGGTGTGTGTGTAAAAAGAACAAGAAGTCAGAAGCAATCAAGATATACTGCAAGGGTCTGATTGTGAGTGTTTGTGTGTGTGTGTGTGTAAAAAGGACACGAAGTCAGAAGCCCTCCAGAGATTCCCCAAGGGTGCGTGTATGTGTGTGTGTGTGTGTGTGTGTAAAAATGAAACAAAATCAGAAGACCTCTAGTGATTCTGGAAGGGTGTGTTTGTGTGTGTGTGTCCTAAAAAGGACACGAAGTCAGAGGCCCTCCAGAGATTCTAGGGGCATGATTGTGTGTGTGTGTGTGTGTGTGTGTGTAAGTAAAAGGTACAAAGTCAGAAGCCCTCCAGAGATTTTGCAAGTGTTTTTGTGTGTATGCGTGTGTAAAAAGGACATGAAATCAGACGCCCTACAGAGATTCTGCAAGGGTGTGTGTACGTTTGTGTGTGTAAAAAAGACACGAAATCAGAAGCCTTATAGAGATTCTGGAAATGTGTGTGTGTGTGTGTGTGTGTATGTGTTTGTAAAACGGACATTAAGTCAGAAACCCTCCAGAGATTCTGCAAGTGTGTGTGTGTGTGTGTGTGTGTGTGTAAAAAGGACACGAAGTCATAAGCCCTCTAGAGATTCTACCATGGTGTGTGTGTGTGTGCTTGTATAAAAAGTACACGAATTTAGAAGCCCACTAGGGATTCTGCAAGAGTCTGACTGTGAGAGTGTTTGCGTATGTGTGTAAAAAGGCCATGAAGTCAGAAACCCTCCAGATAATCTGCAAGGATATGAGTGTGAGTGTGTGTGTGTGTGTGTGTGTTTGTGTGTATAAAAAGGACACAATGCCAGAAGCCCTCAAGAGATTCTGGAAAGTTGTGTGTGAGAGTGAGTGAAAAGGAGACGAAGTCAGAAAACCTCCAGAGATTCTACAAGGGTGTGAGTGTTTCTTTGTGCGTGACTAAAAAAGACACGAAGTCAGAAGCCCTCTAGAGTTTTTGCAGGGGTATGAGAGTGAGTGTGTGTTTGTGTGAGTGTAAAAAGGACACGAAGTCAGTTGCCCTCCAGAGATACTGCAAGGGTGCGTGTGTGTGTGTGTGTGTGTATAAAAAGGACATGACCTCCGAAGCCCTCCAGAGATTTTGCAAGGGTATGAGTGTGAGTGTGTGTGTGTGTGTGTAAAAAGGACAGTAAACCAGAAGACTTTTAGAGACTCTGTGAGTGTGTGTGTGTGTGTGTGTTTGTGCGTGTAAACAGGACATTAATTCAGAAAACCTCCAGAGATTCTGCAACGGTGTGTGTGTATGTGTGTGTGTGTGTGCGTGTGTGTTTGTGTGTATAAAAAGAACACGATGTCAGAAGCCCTCAAGAGATTCTGGAAGGTTGTGTGTGAAAGTGAGTGAAAAAGACACGAAGTCAGAAACCCTCCAGATATTCTGAAGGGTGTGAGTGTTTTTGTGTGTGTGACTAAAAAGGACATGAAGTAAGAAGCCCTCAAGAGTTTTTGCAGGTGTATGAGAGTGAGAGTGTGTTTGTGTGAGTGTATAAAGGACACAAAGTCAGTTGCCCTCAAGAGATACTGGGAGGTGGTGTGTGTGTGTGTGTGTAAAAAGGAAACCAAATCAGTAGCCTTCTAGAGATTTGCAAGGAAGTGTGTGGGTGTGAGTGTAAAGGACACGAAACCAGAAGCTTTATAGAGATTCTGGAAGTGTGTATGTATGTGTATGTGTTTTTAAATCGGACATTAAGTCAGAAACCCTCCAGAGATTCCTAAAGTGTGTGTGTGTGTGTGTGTGTGTGTGTGTGTGTAAAAAGGAAACGAAGTCATAAGCCCTCTAGAGATTCTACCATGGTGTGTGTGTGTGTGTTTGTATAAAAAGTACATGAATTTAGAAGCCCACTAGGGATTCTGCAAGGGTCTGAGTGTGAGAGTGTTTGTGTATGTGTGTAAAAAGGCCATGAAGTCAGAAAACCTCTAGATAATCTGCAATTATATGAGTGTGAGTATGTGTGTGTGTGTGAGTGTGTGTTTGTGTGTATAAAAGGACACAATGCCAGAAGCCCTCAAGAGATTCTGGAAAGTTGTGTGTGAGAGTGAGTGAAAAGGAAACGAAGTCAGAAACCCTCCAGAGATTCTACAAGGGTGTGAGTGTTTCTTTGTGCGTGACTAAAAAAGACACGAAGTCAGAAGCCCTCTAGAGTTTTTCCAGGGGTATGAGAGTGAGTGTGTGTTTGTGTGAGTGTAAAAAGGACACGAAGTCAGTTGCCCTCCAGAGACACTGAAAGGGTGCGTGTGTGTGTGTGTGTGTGTGTTTGTGCATAAAAAGGACATGACCTCCGAAGCCCTCCAGAGATTTTGCAAGGGTATGAGTGTGAGTGTGTGTGTGTCTAAAAAGGACAGTAAACCAGAAGACTTTTAGAGACCTGTGAGAGTGTGTGTGTGTGTGTGTATACAGGACATTAATTCAGAAAACCTCCAGAGATTCTGCAACGGGGTGTGTGTGTGTGTGTGTGTGTGTGTAAAAAGTACACGAAGTTTGAAGCCGTCTAGAGATTCTGCCATGGTGTGTGTGTGTGTGTTTGTGTAAAAAGGACACGAAGTCAGAAGCCCTCTAGAGATTCTGCAAGGGTCTGAGTGTGTGTGTGTGTGTGTTTGTGTGTGTCTGTAAAAAGGACACAAAGCCAGAAGTCCTCCAGCGATTCTGTAAGATTGTGTGTGTGTTTGTGTAAAAAGGAAACCAAATCAGTAGCCTTCTAGAGATTTGCAAGGAAGTGTGTGGGTGTGAGTGTAAAGGACACGAAACCAGAAGCTTTATAGGGATTCTGGAAGTGTGTGTGTGTGTGTGTATGTGTTTGTAAAACGGACATTAAGTCAGAAACCCTCCAGAGATTCTGAAAGTGTGTGTGTGTGTGTGTGTGTGTGTGTGTAAAAAGGAAACGAAGTCATAAGCCCTCTAGAGATTCTACCATGGTGTGTGTGTGTGTGTGTGTTTGTATAAAAAGTACACGAATTTAGAAGCCCACTAGGGATTCTGCAAGGGTCTCACTGTGAGAGTGTTTGCGTATGTGTGTAAAAAGGCCATGAAGTCAGAAACCCTCCAGATAATCTGCAAGGATATGAGTGTGAGTATGTGTGTGTGTGTGTGTGTGTTTGTGTGTATAAAAAGGACACAATGCCAGAAGCCCTCAAGAGATTCTGGAAAGTTGTGTGTGAGAGTGAGTGAAAAGGACACGAAGTCAGAAACTCTCCAGAGATTCTACAAGGGTGTGAGTGTTTCTTTGTGCGTGACTAAAAAAGACACGAAGTCAGAAGCCCTCTAGAGTTTTTGCAGGGGTATGAGAGTGAGTGTGTGTTTGTG
>NC_134533.1:134280336-134312836 GCF_050624435.1 Tenrec ecaudatus | reverse complement strand
GGTGTGTGTGTGTGTGTGTAAAAAGTACACGAAGTTAGAAGCCGTCTAGAGATTCTGCCAAGGTGTGTGTGTGTGTGTTTGTGTTAAAAGGACACGAAGTCAGAAGCCCTCTAGAGATTCTGCAAGGGTCTGAGTGTGTGTGTGTGTGTGTTTGTGTGTGTCTGTAAAAAGGACACAAAGCCAGAAGTTCTCCAGAGATTCTGTAAGATTGTGTGTGTGTTTGTGTAAAAAGGAAACCAAATCAGTAGCCTTCTAGAGATTTGCAAGGAAGTGTGTGGGTGTGAGTGTAAAGGACACGAAACCAGAAGCTTTATAGAGATTCTGGAAGTGTGTGTGTGTGTGTGTGTGTGTGTGTGTGTTTGTAAAACGGACATTAAGTCAGAAACCCTCCAGAGATCTGAAAGTGTGTGTGTGTGTGTGTGTAAAAAGGAAACGAAGTCATAAGCCCTCTAGAGATTCTATCATGGTGTGTGTGTGTGTGTGTGTGTGTGTGTGTTTGTAATAAAAGTATACGAATTTAGAAGCCCACGAGGGATTCTGCAAGGGTCTGAGTGTGAATGTGTTTGTGTGTGTGTGTGTAAAAAGGCCATGAAGTCAGAAGCCTTCCAGAGATTCTGCAAGAGTATGAGTGTGAGTATGTGTGTGTGTGTGTGTTTGTGTGTATAAAAGGGACACGATGTCAGTAGCCCTCAAGAGATTCTGGAAAGTAGTGTGTGAGAGTGAGTGAAAAGGAAACGAAGTCAGAAACCCTCCAGAGAATCTACAAGGGTGTGAGTGTTTCTTTGTGTGTGACTAAAAAAGACACGAAGTAAGAAGCCCTCAAGAGTTTTGCAGGAGTATGAGAGTGAGTGTGTGATTGTGTGAGTGTAAAAAGGACACGAAGTCAGTTGCCCTCCAGAGATTCAGGATGGGTGTGTCTGTGTGTGTGTGTGTGTAAAAAGGACACGAAGTAAGAAGCCCTCTAGAATTTCTGCAAGAATGTGTGTGTTTGTGTTTGTAAATTTGACATTAATCAGGCACCCTCAAGAGATTCAAAAAGGGTGTGTGTGTGTGTGTGTGTAAAAAAGGCACGAAGTCAGAAGCCCTCTAGAGATTCTGCCATGGTGTGTGTGTAAAAAGAACAAGAAGTCAGAAGCAATCAAGATATACTGCAAGGGTCTGAGTGTGAGTGTTTGTGTGTGTGTGTGTAAAAAGGACACGAAGTCAGAAGCCCTCCAGAGATTCCCCAAGGGTGCGTGTATGTGTGTGTGTGTGTAAAAATGAAACAAAATCAGAAGCCCTCTAGTGATTCTGGAAGGGTGTGTTTGTGTGTGTGTGTCCTAAAAAGGACACGAAGTCAGAGGCCCTCCAGAGATTCTGTAGGGGCATGATTGTGTGTGTGTGTGTGTGTGTGTGTGTGTGTGTGTGTGTAAGTAAAAGGTACAAAGTCAGAAGCCCTCCAGAGATTTTGCAAGTGTTTTTGTGTGTATGCGTGTGTAAAAAGGACATGAAATCAGACGCCCTACAGAGATCCTGCAAGGGTGCGTGTATGTTTGTGTGTGTAAAAAAGACACGAAATCAGAAGCCTTATAGAGATTCTGGAAGTGTGTGTGTGTGTGTGTGTATGTGTTCGTAAAACGGACATTAAGTCAGAAACCCTCCAGAGATTCTGAAAGTGTGTGTGTGTGTGTGTGTGTGTGTGTAAAAAGGAAACGAAGTCATAAGCCCTCTAGAGATTCTACCATGGTGTGTGTGTGTGTGTTTGTATAAAAAGTACACGAATTTAGAAGCCCACTAGGGATTCTGCAAGGGTCTGACTGTGAGAGTGTTTGCGTATGTGTGTAAAAAGGCCATGAAGTCAGAAACCCTCCAGATAATCTGCAAGGATATGAGTGTCAGTGTGTGTGTGTGTGTGTGTGTTTGTGTGTATAAAAAGGACACAATGCCAGAAGCCCTCAAGAGATTCTGGAACGTTGTGTGTGAGAGTGAGTGAAAAGGACACGAAGTCAGAAACCCTCCAGAGATTATACAAGGGTGTGAGTGTTTCTTTGTGCGTGACTAAAAAAGACACGAAGTCAGAAGCCCTCTAGAGTTTTTGCAGGGGTATGAGAGTGAGTGTGTGTTTGTGTGAGTGTAAAAAGGACACGAAGTCAGTTGCCCTCCAGAGATACTGCAAGGGTGCGTGTGTGTGTGTGTGTGTATAAAAAGGACATGACCTCCGAAGCCCTCCAGAGATTTTGCAAGGGTATGAGTGTGAGTGTGTGTGTGTGTGTGTAAAAAGGACAGTAAACCAGAAGACTTTTAGAGACTCTGTGAGTGTGTGTGTGTGTTTGTGCGTGTAAACAGGACATTAATTCAGAAACCGTCCAGAGATTCTGCAACGGTGTGTGTGTATGTGTGTGTGTGTGTGTGTGTGTGTGTGTGTTTGTGTGTATAAAAAGAACACGATGTCAGAAGCCCTCAAGAGATTCTGGAAGGTTGTGTGTGAGAGTGAGTGAAAAAGACACGAAGTCAGAAACCCTCCAGATATTCTGAAGGGTGTGAGTGTTTTTGTGTGTGTGACTAAAAAGGACACGAAGTAAGAAGCCCTGAATAGTTTTTGCAGGTGTATGAGAGTGAGAGTGTGTTTGTGTGAGTGTATAAAGGACACAAAGTCAGTTGCCCTCAAGAGATACTGCGAGGTTGTGTGTGTGTGTGTAAAAAGGAAACCAAATCAGTAGCCTTCTAGAGATTTGCAAGGAAGTGTGTGGGTGTGAGTGTAAAGGACACGAAACCAGAAGCTTTATAGAGATTCTGGAAGTGTGTATGTGTGTGTATGTGTTTATAAAACGGACATTAAGTCAGAAACCGTCCAGAGATTCCTGAAGTGTGTGTGTGTTTGTGTGTATGTGTTTGTAAAACTGACATTAAGTCAGAAACCCTCCAGAGATCTGAAAGTGTGTGTGTGTGTGTGTAAAAAGTACACGAAGTTAGAAGCCGTCTAGAGATTCGACCATGGTGTGTGTGTGTGTGTGTTTATGTAAAAAGGACACGAAGTCAGAAGCCCTCTAGAGATTCTGCAAGGGTCTGAGTGTGTGTGTGTGTGTGTTTGTGTGTGTCTGTAAAAAGGACACAAAGTCAGAAGTCCTCCAGAGATTCTGTAAGATTGTGTGTGTGTTTGTGTAAAAAGGAAACCAAATCAGTAGCCTTCTAGAGATTTGCAAGGAAGTGTGTGGGTGTGAGTGTAAAGGACACGAAACCAGAAGCTTTATAGAGATTCTGGAAGTGTTTGTGTGTGTGTGTGTATGTGTTTGTAAAACGGACATTAAGTCAGAAACCCTCCAGAGATTCTGAAAGTGTGTGTGTGTGTGTGTGTAAAAAGGAAACGAAGTCATAAGCCCTCTAGAGATTCTACCATGGTGTGTGTGTGTGTGTGTGTGTGTTTGTAATAAAAGTATACGAATTTAGAAGCCCACTAGGGATTCTGCAAGGGTCTGAGTGTGAATGTGTTTGTGTGTGTGTGTGTAAAAAGGCCATGAAGTCAGAAGCCTTCCAGAGATTCTGCAAGAGTATGAGTGTGAGTATGTGTGTGTGTGTGTGTTTGTGTGTATAAAAGGGACACGATGTCAGTAGCCCTCAAGAGAATCTGGAAGGTTGTGTGTGAGAGTGAGTGAAAAAGTCACGAAGTCAGAAACCCTCCAGAGATTCTGAAGGGTGTGAGTGTTTTAGTGTGTGTGACTAAAAAGGACACGAAGTAAGAAGCCCTCAAGGGTTTTGCAGGAGTATGAGAGTGAGTGTGTGTTTGTGTGAGTGCAAAAAGGACACGAAGTCAGTTGCCCTCCAGAGATGCAGGAAGGGTGTGTCTGTGTGTGTGTGTGTGTGTGTAAAAAGGACACGAAGTAAGAAGCCCTCTAGAATTTCTGCAAGAATGTGTGTGTTTGTGTTTGTAAAAATGACATTAATCAGGCACCCTCAAGAGATTCAAAAAGGTTGTGGGTGTGTGTGTGTGTGTGTGTGTGTGTGTAAAAAGGGCACGAAGTCAGAAGCCCTCTAGAGATTCTGCCATGGTGTGTGTGTAAAAAGAACAAGAAGTCAGAAGCAATCAAGATATACTGCAAGGGTCTGAGTGTCAGTGTTTGTGTGTGTGTGTGTGTAAGTAAAAGGTACAAAGTCAGAAGCCCTTCAGATATTTTGCAAGTGTTTTTGTGTGTATGCGTGTGTAAAAAGGACATGAAATCAGACGCCCTCCAGAGATTCTGCAAGGTTGCGTGTATTTTTGTGTGTGTAAAAAAGACACGAAATCAGAAGCCTTATAGAGATTCTGGAAGTGTGTGTGTGTGTGTGTTTGTGTGTATGTATTTGTAAAACGGACATTAAGTCAGAAACCCTCCAGAGATTCTGAAAGTGTGTGTGTGTGTGTGTAAAAAGGACACGAAGTCTTAAGCCCTCTAGAGATTCTACCATGGTGTGTGTGTGTGTGTTTGTATAAAAAGTACACGAATTTAGAAGCCCACTAGGGATTCTGCAAGGGTCTGACTGTGAGAGTGTTTGCGCATGTGTGTAAAAAGGCCATGAATTCAGAAACCCTCCAGATAATCTGCAAGGATATGAGTGTGAGTATGTGTGTGTGTGTGTGTTTGTGTGTATAAAAAGGACACAATGCCAGAAGCCCTCAAGAGATTCTGGAAAGTTGTGTGTGAGAGTGAGTGAAAAGGACACGAAGTCAGAAACCCTCCCGAGATTCTACAAGGGTGTGAGTGTTTCTTTGTGCGTGACTAAAAAAGACACGAAGTCAGAAGCCCTCTAGAGTTTTTGCAGGGGTATGAGAGTGAGTGTGTGTTTGTGTGAGTGTAAAAAGGACACGAAGTCAGATGCCCTCCAGAGATACTGCTAGGGTGTGTGTGTGTGTGTGTGTGTGTGTATAAAAAGGACATGACCTCCGAAGCCCTCCAGAGATTTTGCAAGGGTATGAGTGTGAGTGTGTGTGTGTGTGTGTGTAAAAAGGACAGTAAACCAGAAGACTTTTAGAGACTCTGTGAGTGTGTGTGTGTGTTTCTGCGTGTAAACAGGACATTAATTCAGAAACCCTCCAGAGATTCTGCAACGGTGTGTGTGTATGTGTGTGTGTGTATGTGTGTGTTTGTGTGTATAAAAAGATCACGATGTCAGAAGCCCTGAAGAGATTCTGGAAGGTTGTGTGTGATAGTGAGTGAAAAAGACACGAAGTCAGAAACCCTCCAGATATTCTGAAGGGTGTGAGTGTTTTTGTGTGTGTGACTAAAAAGGACACGAAGTAAGAAGCCCTCAAGAGTTTTTGCAGGTGTATGAGAGTGAGAGTGTGTTTGTGTGAGTGTATAAAGGACACAAAGTCAGTTGCCCTCAAGAGATACTGCAACGTTGTGTGTGTGTGTGTAAAAAGGAAACCAAATCAGTAGCCTTCTAGAGATTTGCAAGGAAGTGTGTGGGTGTGAGTGAAAAGGACACGAAACCAGAAGCTTTATAGAGATTCTGGAAGTGTGTATGTGTTTGTAAAACGGACATTAAGTCAGAAACCCTCCAGAGATTCCTAAAGTGTGTGTGTGTGTGTGTAAAAAGGAAACGAAGTCATAAGCCCTCTAGAGATTCTACCATGGTGTGTGTGTGTGTGTGTGTTTGTATAAAAAGTACATGAATTTAGAAGCCCACTAGGGATTCTGCAAGGGTCTGAGTGTGAGAGTGTTTGTGTATGTGTGTAAAAAGGCCATGAAGTCAGAAAACCTCCAGATAATCTGCAAGGATATGAGGGTGAGTATGTGTGTGTCTGTGAGTGCGTGTTTGTGTGTATAAAAAGGACACAATGCCAGAAGCCCTCAAGAGATTCTGGAAAGTTGTGTGTGAGAGTGAGTGAAAAGGAAACGAAGTCAGAAACCCTCCAGAGATTCTACAAGGGTGTGAGTGTTTCTTTGTGCGTGACTAAAAAAGACACGAAGTCAGAAGCCCTCTAGAGTTTTTCCAGGGGTATGAGTGTGAGTCTGTGTTTGTGTGAGTGTAAAAAGGACACGAAGTCAGTTGCCCTCCAGAGACAATGAAAGGGTGCGTGTGTGTGTGTGTGTGTGTGTATAAAAAGGACATGACCTCCGAAGCCCTCCAGAGATTTTACAAGGGTATGAGTGTGAGTGTGTGTGTGTCTAAAAAGGACAGTAAAACAGAAGACTTTTAGAGACCTGTGAGAGTGTGTGTGTGTGTTTGTGTGTGTAAACAGGACATTAATTCCGAAAACCTCCAGAGATTCTGCAACGGGGTGTGTGTGTGTGTGTGTGTAAAAAGTACACGAAGTTAGAAGCCGTCTAGAGATTCTGCCATGGTGTGTGTGTGTGTGTTTGTGTTAAAAGGACACGAAGTCAGAAGCCCTCTAGAGATTCTGCAAGGGTCTGAGTGTGTGTGTGTGTGTGTTTGTGTGTGTCTGTAAAAAGGACACAAAGCCAGAAGTTCTCCAGAGATTCTGTAAGATTGAGTGTGTTTGTGTAAAAAGGAAACCAAATCAGTAGCCTTCTAGAGATTTGCAAGGAAGTGTGTGGGTGTGAGTGTAAAGGACACGAAACCAGAAGCTTTATAGAGATTCTGGAAGTGTGTGTGTGTGTGTGTGTGTATGTGTTTGTAAAACGGACATTAAGTCAGAAACCCTCCAGAGATCTGAAAGTGTGTGTGTGTGTGTAAAAAGTAAACGAAGTCATAAGCCCTCTAGAGATTCTATCATGGTGTGTGTGTTTGTGTGTGTGTGTTTGTGTTTGTAATAAAAGTATACGAATTTAGAAGCCCACTAGGGATTCTGCAAGGGTCTGAGTGTGAATGTGTTTGTGTGTGTGTGTGTAAAAAGGCCATGAAGTCAGAAGCCTTCCAGAGATTCTGCAAGAGTATGAGTGTGAGTATGTGTGTGTGTGTGTGTGTGTGTGTTTGTTTGTGTGTATAAAAGGGACACGATGTCAGAAGCCCTCGAGAGATTCTGGAAGGTTGTGTGTGAGAGTGAGTGAAAAAGACACGAAGTCAGAAACCCTCCATAGATTCTGCAAGGGTGTGAGTGTTTTTGTGTGTGTGACTAAAAAGGACACGAAGTAAGAAGCCCTCAGTGTTTTGCAGGAGTATGAGAGTGAGTGTGTGTTTGTGTGAGTGTAAAAAGGACACGAAGTCAGTTGCCCTCCAGAGATTTTGCAAGGGTATGAGTGTGAGTGTGTGTGTGTGTGTGTAAAAATAACAGTAAACCAGAAGACTTTTAGAGACCTGTGAGAGTGTGTGTGTGTGTTTGTGTGTGTAATCAGGACATTAATTCAGAAAACCTCCAGAGATTCTGCAACGGGGTGTGTGTGTGTGTGTGTGTGTGTGTGTGTGTGTGTGTGTGTGTGTAAAAAGTACACGAAGTCAGAAGCCCTCTAGAGATTCTGCAAGGGTCTGAGTGTGTGTGTGTGTGTTTGTGTGTGTCTGTAAAAAGGACACAAAGCCAGAAATCCTCCAGAGATTCTGTAAGATTGTGTGTGTGTTTGTGTAAAAAGGAAACCAAATCAGTAGCCTTCTAGAGATTTGCAAGGAAGTGTGTGGGTGTGAGTGTAAAGGACACGAAACCAGAAGCTTTATAGAGATTCTGGAAGTGTTTTTGTGTGTGTGTGTGTATGTGTTTGTAAAACGGACATTAAGTCAGAAACCCTCCAGAGATTCTGAGTGTGTGTGTGTGTGTGTAAAAAGGAAACGAAGTCATAAGCCCTCTAGAGATTCTACCATGGTGTGTGTGTGTGTGTGTGTTTGTAAAAAAATTATACGAATTTCGAAGCCCACTAGGGATTCTGCAAGGGTCTGAGTGTGAATGTGTTTGTGTGTGTGTGTGTAAAAAGGCCATGAAGTCAGAAGCCTTCCAGAGATTCTGCAAGAGTATGAGTGTGAGTATGTGTGTGTGTGTGTGTGTGTGTCTGTGTTTGTGTGTATAAAAGGGACACGATGTCAGAAGCCCACAAGAGAATCTGGAACGTTGTGTGTGAGGGTGAGTGAAAAAGACACGAAGTCAGAAACCCTCCAGAGATTCTGAAGGGTGTGAGTGTTTTAGTGTGTGTGACTAAAAAGGACACGAAGTAAGAAGCCCTCAATGGTTTTGCAGGAGTATGAGAGTGAGTGTGTGATTGTGTGAGTGTAAAAAGGACACGAAGTCAGTAGCCCTCCAGAGATGCAGGAAGGGTGTGTCTGTGTGTGTGTGTGTGTAAAAAGGACACGAAGTAAGAAGCCCTCTAGAATTTCTGCAAGAATGTGTGTGTTTGTGTTAGTAAAAATGACATTAATCAGGCACCCTCAAGAGATTCAAAAAGGTTGTGTGTGTGTGTGTGTGTGTGTGTGTGTGTGTGTGTGTGTGTAAAAAGGGCACGAAGTCAGAAGCCCTCAAGAGATTCTGGAAGGTTGTGTGTGAGAGTGAGTGAAAAAGACACGATGTCAGAAACCCTCCAGATATTCTGAAGGGTGTGAGTGTTTTTGTGTGTGTGACTAAAAAGGACACGAAGTAAGAAGCCCTCAAGAGTTTTTGCAGGTGTATGAGAGTGAGAGTGTGTTTGTGTGAGTGTATAAAGGACACAAAGTCAGTTGCCCTCAAGAGATACTGCAACGTTGTGTGTGTGTGTGTAAAAAGGAAACCAAATCAGTAGCCTTCTAGAGATTTGCAAGGAAGTGTGTGGGTGTGAGTGTAAAGGACACGAAACCAGAAGCTTTATAGAGATTCTGGAAGTGTGTATGTGTGTGTATGTGTTTGTAAAATGGACATTAAGTCAGAAACCCTCCAGAGATTCCTAAAGTGTGTGTGTGTGTGTGTGTGTGTGTGTAAAAATGAAACGAAGTCATAAGCCCTCTAGAGATTCTACCATGGTGTGTGTGTGTGTGTTTGTATAAAAAGTACATGAATTTAGAAGCCCACTAGGGATTCTGCAAGGGTCTGAGTGTGAGAGTGTTTGTGTATGTGTGTAAAAAGGCCATGAAGTCAGAAAACCTCCAGATAATCTGCAAGGATATGAGTGTGAGTATGTGTGTGTGTGTGAGTGTGTGTTTGTGTGTATAAAAAGGACACAATGCCAGAAGCCCTCAAGAGATTCGGGAAAGTTGTGTGTGAGAGTGAGTGAAAAGGAAACGAAGTCAGAAACCCTCCAGAGATTCTACAAGGGTGTGAGTGTTTCTTTGTGCGTGACTAAAAAAGACACGAAGTCAGTAGCCCTCTAGAGTTTTTCCAGGGGTATGAGAGTGAGTGTGTGTTTGTGTGAGTGTAAAAAGGACACGAAGTCAGTTGCCCTCCAGAGACACTGAAAGGGTGCGTGTGTGTGTGTGTGTGTGTGTGTATAAAAAGGACATGACCTGCGAAGCCCTCCAGAGATTTTGCAAGGGTATGAGTGTGAGTGTGTGTGTGTCTAAAAAGGACAGTAAACCAGAAGTCTTTTAGAGACCTGTGAGAGTGTGTGTGTGTGTTTGTGTGTGTAAACAGGACATTAATTCAGAAAACCTCCAGAGATTCTGCAACGGGGTGTGTGTGTGTGTGTGTAAAAAGTACACGAAGTTAGAAGCCGTCTAGAGATTCTGCCATGGTGTGTGTGTGTGTGTTTGTGTAAGAAGGACACGAAGTCAGAAGCCCTCTAGAGATTCTGCAAGGGTCTGAGTGTGTGTGTGTGTGTGTCTGTAAAAAGGACACAAAGCCAGAAGTCCTCCAGAGATTCTGTAAGATTGTGTGTGTGTTTGTGTAAAAAGGAAACCAAATCAGTAGCCTTCTAGAGATTTGCAAGGAAGTGTGTGGGTGTGAGTGTAAAGGACACGAAACCAGAAGCTTTATAGAGATTCTGGAAGTGTGTGTGTGTGTGTGTGTATGTGTTTGTAAAACGGACATTAAGTCAGAAACCCTCCAGAGATCTGAAAGTGTGTGTGTGTGTGTGTACAAAGGAAACGAAGTCATAAGCCCTCTAGAGATTCTACCATGGTGTGTGTGTGTGTGTGTGTTTGTAATAAAAGTATACGAATTTAGAAGCCCACTAGGGATTCTGCAAGGGTCTGAGTGTGAATGTGTTTGTGTGTGTGTGTGTAAAAAGGCCATGAAGTCAGAAGCCTTCCAGAGATTCTGCAAGAGTATGAGTGTGAGTATGTGTGTGTGTGTGTGTGTGTGTGTTTGTGTGTATAAAAGGGACACGATGTCAGAAGCCCTCAAGAGAATCTGGAACGTTGTGTGTGAGAGTGAGTGAAAAAGACACGAAGTCAGAAACCCTCCAGAGATTCTGAAGGGTGTGAGTGTTTTAGTGTGTGTGACTAAAAAGGACACGAAGTAAGAAGCCCTCAAGAGTTTTGCAGGAGTATGAGAGTGAGTGTGTGTTTGTGTGAGTGTAAAAAGGACACGAAGTCAGTTGCCCTCCAGAGATTCAGGAAGGGTGTGTCTGTGTGTGTGTGTGTGTAAAAAGGACACGAAGTAAGAAGCCCTCTAGAATTTCTGCAAGAATGTGTGTGTTTGTGTTTGTAAAAATGACATTAATCAGGCACCCTCAAGAGATTCAAATAGGGTGTGTGTGTGTGTGTAAAAAGGGCACGAAGTCAGAAGCCCTCTAGAGATTCTGCCATGGTGTGTGTGTAAAAAGAACAAGAAGTCAGAAGCAATCAAGATATACTGCAAGGGTCTGAGTGTGAGTGTTTGTGTGTGTGTGTGTAAAAAGGACACGAAGTCAGAAGCCCTCCAGAGATTCCCCAAGGGTGCGTGTATGTGTGTGTGTGTGTAAAAATGAAACAAAATCAGAAGACCTCTAGTGATTCTGGAAGGGTGTGTTTGTGTGTGTGTGTCCTAAAAAGGACACGAAGTCAGAGGCCCTTCAGAGATTCTGTAGGGGCATGATTGTGTGTGTGTGTGTGTGTGTGTGCGTTTGTGTGTATAAAAAGAACACGATGTCAGAAGCCCTCAAGAGATTCTGGAAGGTTGTGTGTGAGAGTGAGTGAAAAAGACACGAAGTTAGAAACCCTCCATTTATTCTGAAGGGTGTGAGTGTTTTTGTGTGTGTGACTTAAAAGGACACGAAGTAAGAAGCCCTCAAGAGTTTTTGCAGGTGTCTGAGAGTGAGAGTGTGTTTGTGTGAGTGTATAAATTACACAAAGTCAGTTGCCCTCAAGAGATACTGCAACGTTGTGTGTGTGTGTGTAAAAAGGAAACCAAATCAGTAGCCTTCTAGAGATTTGCAAGGAAGTGTGTGTGTGTGAGTGTAAAGGACACGAAACCAGAAGCTTTATAGAGATTCTGGAAGTGTGTATGTGTGTGTATGTGTTTGTAAAACGGACATTAAGTCAGAAACCCTCCAGAGATTCCTAAAGTGTGTGTGTGTGTGTGTGTGTGTGTGTGTGTGTGTAAAAATGAAACGAAGTCATAAGCCCTCTAGAGATTCTACCATGGTGTGTGTGTGTTTGTATAAAAAGTACATGAATTTAGAAGCCCACTAGGGATTCTGCAAGGGTCTGAGTGTGAGAGTGTTTGTGAATGTGTGTAAAAAGGCCATGAAGTCAGAAAACCTCCAGATAATCTGCAAGGATATGAGTGTGAGTATGTGTGAGTGTGTGTTTGTGTGTATAAAAAGGACACAATGCCAGAAGCCCTCAAGAGATTCTGGAAAGTTGTGTGTGAGAGTGAGTGAAAAGGAAACGAAGTCACAAACCCTCCAGATATTCTACAAGGGTGTGAGTGTTTCTTTGTGCGTGACTAAAAAAGACACGAAGTCAGTAGCCCTCTAGAGTTTTTCCAGGGGTATGAGAGTGAGTGTGTGTTTGTGTGAGTGTAAAAAGGACACGAAGTCAGTTGCCCTCCAGAGACACAGAAAGGGTGCGTGCGTGTGTGTGTGTGTGTGTGTGTGTATAAAAAGGACATGACCTCCGAAGCCCTCCAGAGATTTTGCAAGGGTATGAGTGTGAGTGTGTGTGTGTCTAAAAAGGACAGTAAACCAGAAGACTTTTAGAGACCTGTGAGAGTGTGTGTGTGTGTAAACAGGACATTAATTCAGAAAACCTCCAGAGATTCTGCAACGGGGTGTGTGTGTGTGTGTGTGTGTGTAAAAAGTACACGAAGTTAGAAGCCGTCTAGAGATTCTGCCATGGTGTGTGTGTGTGTGTTTGTGTAAAAAGGACACGAAGTCAGAAGCCCTCTAGAGATTCTGCAAGGGTCTGAGTGTGTGTGTGTGTGTGTCTGTAAAAAGGACACAAAGCCAGAAGTCCTCCAGAGATTCTGTAAGATTGTGTGTGTGTTTGTGTAAAAAGGAAACCAAATCAGTAGCCTTCTAGAGATTTGCAAGGAAGTGTGTGGGTGTGAGTGTAAAGGACACGAAACCAGAAGCTTTATAGAGATTCTGGAAGTGTGTGTGTGTGTGTGTGTATGTGTTTGTAAAACGGACATTAAGTCAGAAACCCTCCAGAGATCTGAAAGTGTGTGTGTGTGTGTGTACAAAGGAAACGAAGTCATAAGCCCTCTAGAGATTCTACCATGGTGTGTGTGTGTGTGTGTGTTTGTAATAAAAGTATACGAATTTAGAAGCCCACTAGGGATTCTGCAAGGGTCTGAGTGTGAATGTGTTTGTGTGTGTGTGTGTAAAAAGGCCATGAAGTCAGAAGCCTTCCAGAGATTCTGCAAGAGTATGAGTGTGAGTATGTGTGTGTGTGTGTGTGTGTGTTTGTGTGTATAAAAGGGACACGATGTCAGAAGCCCTCAAGAGAATCTGGAACGTTGTGTGTGAGAGTGAGTGAAAAAGACACGAAGTCAGAAACCCTCCAGAGATTCTGAAGGGTGTGAGTGTTTTAGTGTGTGTGACTAAAAAGGACACGAAGTAAGAAGCCCTCAAGAGTTTTGCAGGAGTATGAGAGTGAGTGTGTGTTTGTGTGAGTGTAAAAAGGACACGAAGTCAGTTGCCCTCCAGAGATTCAGGAAGGGTGTGTCTGTGTGTGTGTGTGTGTAAAAAGGACACGAAGTAAGAAGCCCTCTAGAATTTCTGCAAGAATGTGTGTGTTTGTGTTTGTAAAAATGACATTAATCAGGCACCCTCAAGAGATTCAAATAGGGTGTGTGTGTGTGTGTAAAAAGGGCACGAAGTCAGAAGCCCTCTAGAGATTCTGCCATGGTGTGTGTGTAAAAAGAACAAGAAGTCAGAAGCAATCAAGATATACTGCAAGGGTCTGAGTGTGAGTGTTTGTGTGTGTGTGTGTGTAAAAAGGACACGAAGTCAGAAGCCCTCCAGAGATTCCCCAAGGGTGCGTGTATGTGTGTGTGTGTGTAAAAATGAAACAAAATCAGAAGACCTCTAGTGATTCTGGAAGGGTGTGTTTGTGTGTGTGTGTCCTAAAAAGGACACGAAGTCAGAGGCCCTTCAGAGATTCTGTAGGGGCATGATTGTGTGTGTGTGTGTGTGTGTGTGCGTTTGTGTGTATAAAAAGAACACGATGTCAGAAGCCCTCAAGAGATTCTGGAAGGTTGTGTGTGAGAGTGAGTGAAAAAGACACGAAGTTAGAAACCCTCCATTTATTCTGAAGGGTGTGAGTGTTTTTGTGTGTGTGACTTAAAAGGACACGAAGTAAGAAGCCCTCAAGAGTTTTTGCAGGTGTCTGAGAGTGAGAGTGTGTTTGTGTGAGTGTATAAATTACACAAAGTCAGTTGCCCTCAAGAGATACTGCAACGTTGTGTGTGTGTGTGTAAAAAGGAAACCAAATCAGTAGCCTTCTAGAGATTTGCAAGGAAGTGTGTGTGTGTGAGTGTAAAGGACACGAAACCAGAAGCTTTATAGAGATTCTGGAAGTGTGTATGTGTGTGTATGTGTTTGTAAAACGGACATTAAGTCAGAAACCCTCCAGAGATTCCTAAAGTGTGTGTGTGTGTGTGTGTGTGTGTGTGTGTGTAAAAATGAAACGAAGTCATAAGCCCTCTAGAGATTCTACCATGGTGTGTGTGTTTGTATAAAAAGTACATGAATTTAGAAGCCCACTAGGGATTCTGCAAGGGTCTGAGTGTGAGAGTGTTTGTGAATGTGTGTAAAAAGGCCATGAAGTCAGAAAACCTCCAGATAATCTGCAAGGATATGAGTGTGAGTATGTGTGAGTGTGTGTTTGTGTGTATAAAAAGGACACAATGCCAGAAGCCCTCAAGAGATTCTGGAAAGTTGTGTGTGAGAGTGAGTGAAAAGGAAACGAAGTCACAAACCCTCCAGATATTCTACAAGGGTGTGAGTGTTTCTTTGTGCGTGACTAAAAAAGACACGAAGTCAGTAGCCCTCTAGAGTTTTTCCAGGGGTATGAGAGTGAGTGTGTGTTTGTGTGAGTGTAAAAAGGACACGAAGTCAGTTGCCCTCCAGAGACACTGAAAGGGTGCGTGCGTGTGTGTGTGTGTGTGTGTGTGTATAAAAAGGACATGACCTCCGAAGCCCTCCAGAGATTTTGCAAGGGTATGAGTGTGAGTGTGTGTGTGTCTAAAAAGGACAGTAAACCAGAAGACTTTTAGAGACCTGTGAGAGTGTGTGTGTGTGTTTGTGTGTGTAAACAGGACATTAATTCAGAAAACCTCCAGAGATTCTGCAACGGGGTGTGTGTGTGTGTGTGTGTGTGTAAAAAGTACACGAAGTTAGAAGCCGTCTAGAGATTCTGCCATGGTGTGTGTGTGTGTGTTTGTGTAAAAAGGACACGAAGTCAGAAGCCCTCTAGAGATTCTGCAAGGGTCTGAGTGTGTGTGTGTGTGTGTCTGTAAAAAGGACACAAAGCCAGAAGTCCTCCAGAGATTCTGTAAGATTGTGTGTGTGTTTGTGTAAAAAGGAAACCAAATCAGTAGCCTTCTAGAGATTTGCAAGGAAGTGTGTGGGTGTGAGTGTAAAGGACACGAAACCAGAAGCTTTATAGAGATTCTGGAAGTGTGTGTGTGTGTGTGTGTATGTGTTTGTAAAACGGACATTAAGTCAGAAACCCTCCAGAGATCTGAAAGTGTGTGTGTGTGTGTGTACAAAGGAAACGAAGTCATAAGCCCTCTAGAGATTCTACCATGGTGTGTGTGTGTGTGTGTGTTTGTAATAAAAGTATACGAATTTAGAAGCCCACTAGGGATTCTGCAAGGGTCTGAGTGTGAATGTGTTTGTGTGTGTGTGTGTAAAAAGGCCATGAAGTCAGAAGCCTTCCAGAGATTCTGCAAGAGTATGAGTGTGAGTATGTGTGTGTGTGTGTGTGTGTGTGTTTGTGTGTATAAAAGGGACACGATGTCAGAAGCCCTCAAGAGAATCTGGAACGTTGTGTGTGAGAGTGAGTGAAAAAGACACGAAGTCAGAAACCCTCCAGAGATTCTGAAGGGTGTGAGTGTTTTAGTGTGTGTGACTAAAAAGGACACGAAGTAAGAAGCCCTCAAGAGTTTTGCAGGAGTATGAGAGTGAGTGTGTGTTTGTGTGAGTGTAAAAAGGACACGAAGTCAGTTGCCCTCCAGAGATTCAGGAAGGGTGTGTCTGTGTGTGTGTGTGTGTGTAAAAAGGACACGAAGTAAGAAGCCCTCTAGAATTTCTGCAAGAATGTGTGTGTTTGTGTTTGTAAAAATGACATTAATCAGGCACCCTCAAGAGATTCAAATAGGGTGTGTGTGTGTGTGTAAAAAGGGCACGAAGTCAGAAGCCCTCTAGAGATTCTGCCATGGTGTGTGTGTAAAAAGAACAAGAAGTCAGAAGCAATCAAGATATACTGCAAGGGTCTGAGTGTGAGTGTTTGTGTGTGTGTGTGTAAAAAGGACACGAAGTCAGAAGCCCTCCAGAGATTCCCCAAGGGTGCGTGTATGTGTGTGTGTGTGTAAAAATGAAACAAAATCAGAAGACCTCTAGTGATTCTGGAAGGGTGTGTTTGTGTGTGTGTGTCCTAAAAAGGTCACGAAGTCAGAGGCCCTTCAGAGATTCTGTAGGGGCATGATTGTGTGTGTGTGTGTGTGTGTGTGTGCGTTTGTGTGTATAAAAAGAACACGATGTCAGAAGCCCTCAAGAGATTCTGGAAGGTTGTGTGTGAGAGTGAGTGAAAAAGACACGAAGTTAGAAACCCTCCATTTATTCTGAAGGGTGTGAGTGTTTTTGTGTGTGTGACTTAAAAGGACACGAAGTAAGAAGCCCTCAAGAGTTTTTGCAGGTGTATGAGAGTGAGAGTGTGTTTGTGTGAGTGTATAAATTACACAAAGTCAGTTGCCCTCAAGAGATACTGCAACGTTGTGTGTGTGTGTGTAAAAAGGAAACCAAATCAGTAGCCTTCTAGAGATTTGCAAGGAAGTGTGTGTGTGTGAGTGTAAAGGACACGAAACCAGAAGCTTTATAGAGATTCTGGAAGTGTGTATGTGTGTGTATGTGTTTGTAAAACGGACATTAAGTCAGAAACCCTCCAGAGATTCCTAAAGTGTGTGTGTGTGTGTGTGTGTGTGTGTGTGTGTGTGTAAAAAGGAAACGAAGTCATAAGCCCTCTAGAGATTCTACCATGGTGTGTGTGTGTTTGTATAAAAAGTACATGAATTTAGAAGCCCACTAGGGATTCTGCAAGGGTCTGAGTGTGAGAGTGTTTGTGAATGTGTGTAAAAAGGCCATGAAGTCAGAAAACCTCCAGATAATCTGCAAGGATATGAGTGTGAGTATGTGTGAGTGTGTGTTTGTGTGTATAAAAAGGACACAATGCCAGAAGCCCTCAAGAGATTCTGGAAAGTTGTGTGTGAGAGTGAGTGAAAAGGAAACGAAGTCACAAACCCTCCAGATATTCTACAAGGGTGTGAGTGTTTCTTTGTGCGTGACTAAAAAAGACACGAAGTCAGTAGCCCTCTAGAGTTTTTCCAGGGGTATGAGAGTGAGTGTGTGTTTGTGTGAGTGTAAAAAGGACACGAAGTCAGTTGCCCTCCAGAGACACTGAAAGGGTGCGTGCGTGTGTGTGTGTGTGTGTGTGTGTATAAAAAGGACATGACCTCCGAAGCCCTCCAGAGATTTTGCAAGGGTATGAGTGTGAGTGTGTGTGTGTCTAAAAAGGACAGTAAACCAGAAGACTTTTAGAGACCTGTGAGAGTGTGTGTGTGTGTTTGTGTGTGTAAACAGGACATTAATTCAGAAAACCTCCAGAGATTCTGCAACGGGGTGTGTGTGTGTGTGTGTGTGTAAAAAGTACACGAAGTTAGAAGCCGTCTAGAGATTCTGCCATGGTGTGTGTGTGTGTGTTTGTGTAAAAAGGACACGAAGTCAGAAGCCCTCTAGAGATTCTGCAAGGGTCTGAGTGTGTGTGTGTGTGTGTTTGTGTGTGTCTGTAAAAAGGACACAAAGCCAGAAGTCCTCCAGAGATTCTGTAAGATTGTGTGTGTGTTTGTGTAAAAAGGAAACCAAATCAGTAGCCTTCTAGAGATTTGCAAGGAAGTGTGTGGGTGTGAGTGTAAAGGACACGAAACCAGAAGCTTTATAGAGATTCTGGAAGTGTGTGTGTGTGTGTGTGTATGTGTTTGTAAAACGGACATTAAGTCAGAAACCCTCCAGAGATCTGAAAGTGTGTGTGTGTGTGTGTACAAAGGAAACGAAGTCATAAGCCCTCTAGAGATTCTACCATGGTGTGTGTGTGTGTGTGTGTTTGTAATAAAAGTATACGAATTTAGAAGCCCACTAGGGATTCTCCAAGGGTCTGAGTGTGAATGTGTTTGTGTGTGTGTGTGTAAAAAGGCCATGAAGTCAGAAGCCTTCCAGAGATTCTGCAAGAGTATGAGTGTGAGTATGTGTGTGTGTGTGTGTGTGTGTGTGTTTGTGTGTATAAAAGGGACACGATGTCAGAAGCCCTCAAGAGAATCTGGAACGTTGTGTGTGAGAGTGAGTGAAAAAGTCACGAAGTCAGAAACCCTCCAGAGATTCTGAAGGGTGTGAGTGTTTTAGTGTGTGTGACTAAAAAGGACACGAAGTAAGAAGCCCTCAAGAGTTTTGCAGGAGTATGAGAGTGAGTATGTGTTTGTGTGAGTGTAAAAAGGACACGAAGTCAGTTGCCCTCCAGAGATTCAGGAAGGGTGTGTCTGTGTGTGTGTGTGTGTAAAAAGGACACGAAGTAAGAAGCCCTCTAGAATTTCTGCAAGAATGTGTGTGTTTGTGTTTGTAAAAATGACATTAATCAGGCACCCTCAAGAGATTCAAAAAGGGTGTGTGTGTGTGTGTGTGTGTGTAAAAAGGGCACGAAGTCAGAAGCCCTCTAGTGATTCTGCCATGGTGTGTGTGTAAAAAGAACAAGAAGTCAGAAGCAATCAAGATATACTGCAAGGGTCTGAGTGTGAGTGTTTGTGTGTGTGTGTGTAAAAAGGACACGAATTCAGAAGCCCTCCAGAGATTCCCCAAGGGTGCGTGTATGTGTGTGTGTGTGTAAAAATGAATCAAAATCAGAAGACCTCTAGTGATTCTGGAAGGGTGTGTTTCTGTGTGTGTGTCCTAAAAAGGACACGAAGTCAGAGGCCCTTCAGAGATTCTGTAGGGGCATGATTGTGTGTGTGTGTGTGAGTGTGTGTGTAAGTAAAAGGTACAAAGTCAGAAGCCCTCCAGAGATTTTGCAAGTGTTTTTGTGTGTATGCGTGTGTAAAAAGGACATGAAATCAGACACCCTACAGAGATTCTGCAAGGGTGCGTGTATGTTTGTCTGTGTAAAAAAGACACGAAATCAGAAGCCTTATAGAGATTCTGGAAGTGTGTGTGTGTGTATGTGTTTGTAAAACGGACATTAAGTCAGAAACCCTCCAGAGATTCTGAAAGTGTGTGTGTGTGTGTGTAAAAAGGACACGAAGTCATAAGCCGTCTAGAGATTCTGCCATGGTGTGTGTGTGTGTGTGTGTTTGTGTAAAAAGGACACGAAGTCAGAAGCCCTCTAGAGATTCTGCAAGGGTCTGAGTGTGTGTGTGTGTGTGTGTTTGTGTGTGTCTGTAAAAAGGACACAAAGCCAGAAGTCCTCCAGAGATTCTGTAAGATTGTGTGTGTGTTTGTGTAAAAAGGAAACCAAATCAGTAGCCTTCTAGAGATTTGCAAGGAAGTGTGTGGGTGTGAGTGTAAAGGACACGAAACCAGAAGCTTTATAGAGATTCTGGAAGTGTGTGTGTGTGTGTGTGTGTATGTGTTTGTAAAACGGACATTAAGTCAGAAACCCTCCAGAGATCTGAAAGTGTGTGTGTGTGTGTGTACAAAGGAAACGAAGTCATAAGCCCTCTAGAGATTCTACCATGGTGTGTGTGTGTGTGTGTGTTTGTAATAAAAGTATACGAATTTAGAAGCCCACTAGGGATTCTGCAAGGGTCTGAGTGTGAATGTGTTTGTGTGTGTGTGTGTAAAAAGGCCATGAAGTCAGAAGCCTTCCAGAGATTCTGCAAGAGTATGAGTGTGAGTATGTGTGTGTGTGTGTGTGTGTTTGTGTGTATAAAAGGGACACGATGTCAGAAGCCCTCAAGAGAATCTGGAACGTTGTGTGTGAGAGTGAGTGAAAAAGACACGAAGTCAGAAACCCTCCAGAGATTCTGAAGGGTGTGAGTGTTTTAGTGTGTGTGACTAAAAAGGACACGAAGTAAGAAGCCCTCAAGAGTTTTGCAGGAGTATGAGAGTGAGTGTGTGTTTGTGTGAGTGTAAAAAGGACACGAAGTCAGTTGCCCTCCAGAGATTCAGGAAGGGTGTGTCTGTGTGTGTGTGTGTGTGTAAAAAGGACACGAAGTAAGAAGCCCTCTAGAATTTCTGCAAGAATGTGTGTGTTTGTGTTTGTAAAAATGACATTAATCAGGCACCCTCAAGAGATTCAAATAGGGTGTGTGTGTGTGTGTGTAAAAAGGGCACGAAGTCAGAAGCCCTCTAGAGATTCTGCCATGGTGTGTGTGTAAAAAGAACAAGAAGTCAGAAGCAATCAAGATATACTGCAAGGGTCTGAGTGTGAGTGTTTGTGTGTGTGTGTGTAAAAAGGACACGAAGTCAGAAGCCCTCCAGAGATTCCCCAAGGGTGCGTGTATGTGTGTGTGTGTGTAAAAATGAAACAAAATCAGAAGACCTCTAGTGATTCTGGAAGGGTGTGTTTGTGTGTGTGTGTCCTAAAAAGGACACGAAGTCAGAGGCCCTTCAGAGATTCTGTAGGGGCATGATTGTGTGTGTGTGTGTGTGTGTGTGCGTTTGTGTGTATAAAAAGAACACGATGTCAGAAGCCCTCAAGAGATTCTGGAAGGTTGTGTGTGAGAGTGAGTGAAAAAGACACGAAGTTAGAAACCCTCCATTTATTCTGAAGGGTGTGAGTGTTTTTGTGTGTGTGACTTAAAAGGACACGAAGTAAGAAGCCCTCAAGAGTTTTTGCAGGTGTATGAGAGTGAGAGTGTGTTTGTGTGAGTGTATAAATTACACAAAGTCAGTTGCCCTCAAGAGATACTGCAACGTTGTGTGTGTGTGTGTAAAAAGGAAACCAAATCAGTAGCCTTCTAGAGATTTGCAAGGAAGTGTGTGTGTGTGAGTGTAAAGGACACGAAACCAGAAGCTTTATAGAGATTCTGGAAGTGTGTATGTGTGTGTATGTGTTTGTAAAACGGACATTAAGTCAGAAACCCTCCAGAGATTCCTAAAGTGTGTGTGTGTGTGTGTGTGTGTGTGTGTAAAAATGAAACGAAGTCATAAGCCCTCTAGAGATTCTACCATGGTGTGTGTGTGTTTGTATAAAAAGTACATGAATTTAGAAGCCCACTAGGGATTCTGCAAGGGTCTGAGTGTGAGAGTGTTTGTGAATGTGTGTAAAAAGGCCATGAAGTCAGAAAACCTCCAGATAATCTGCAAGGATATGAGTGTGAGTATGTGTGAGTGTGTGTTTGTGTGTATAAAAAGGACACAATGCCAGAAGCCCTCAAGAGATTCTGGAAAGTTGTGTGTGAGAGTGAGTGAAAAGGAAACGAAGTCACAAACCCTCCAGATATTCTACAAGGGTGTGAGTGTTTCTTTGTGCGTGACTAAAAAAGACACGAAGTCAGTAGCCCTCTAGAGTTTTTCCAGGGGTATGAGAGTGAGTGTGTGTTTGTGTGTGTGTAAAAAGGGCACGAAGTCAGAAGCCCTCAAGAGATTCTGGAAGGTTGTGTGTGAGAGTGAGTGAAAAAGACACGATGTCAGAAACCCTCCAGATATTCTGAAGGGTGTGAGTGTTTTTGTGTGTGTGACTAAAAAGGACACGAAGTAAGAAGCCCTCAAGAGTTTTTTCAGGTGTATGAGAGTGAGAGTGTGTTTGTGTGAGTGTATAAAGGACACAAAGTCAGTTGCCCTCAAGAGATACTGCAACGTTGTGTGTGTGTGTGTAAAAAGGAAACCAAATCAGTAGACTTCTAGAGATTTGCAAGGAAGTGTGTGGGTGTGAGTGTAAAGGACACGAAACCAGAAGCTTTATAGAGATTCTGGAAGTGTGTATGTGTGTGTATGTGTTTGTAAAATGGACATTAAGTCAGAAACCCTCCAGAGATTCCTAAAGTGTGTGTGTGTGTGTGTGTGTGTGTAAAAATGAAACGAAGTCATAAGCCCTCTAGAGATTCTACCATGGTGTGTGTGTGTGTGTGTTTGTATAAAAAGTACATGAATTTAGAAGCCCACTAGGGATTCTGCAAGGGTCTGAGTGTGAGAGTGTTTGTGTATGTGTGTAAAAAGGCCATGAAGTCAGAAAACCTCCAGATAATCTGCAAGGATATGAGTGTGAGTATGTGTGTGTGTGTGAGTGTGTGTTTGTGTGTATAAAAAGGACACAATGCCAGAAGCCCTCAAGAGATTCGGGAAAGTTGTGTGTGAGAGTGAGTGAAAAGGAAACGAAGTCAGAAACCCTCCAGAGATTCTACAAGGGTGTGAGTGTTTCTTTGTGCGTGACTAAAAAAGACACGAAGTCAGTAGCCCTCTAGAGTTTTTCCAGGGGTATGAGAGTGAGTGTGTGTTTGTGTGAGTGTAAAAAGGACACGAAGTCAGTTGCCCTCCAGAGACACTGAAAGGGTGCGTGTGTGTGTGTGTGTGTATAAAAAGGACATGACCTGCGAAGCCCTCCAGAGATTTTGCAAGGGTATGAGTGTGAGTGTGTGTGTGTCTAAAAAGGACAGTAAACCAGAAGTCTTTTAGAGACCTGTGAGAGTGTGTGTGTGTGTTTGTGTGTGTAAACAGGACATTAATTCAGAAAACCTCCAGAGATTCTGCAACGGGGTGTGTGTGTGTGTGTGTGTGTGTGTAAAAAGTACACGAAGTTAGAAGCCGTCTAGAGATTCTGCCATGGTGTGTGTGTGTGTGTTTGTGTAAAAAGGACACGAAGTCAGAAGCCCTCTAGAGATTCTGCAAGGGTCTGAGTGTGTGTGTGTGTGTGTCTGTAAAAAGGACACAAAGCCAGAAGTACTCCAGAGATTCTGTAAGATTGTGTGTGTGTTTGTGTAAAAAGGAAACCAAATCAGTAGCCTTCTAGAGATTTGCAAGGAAGTGTGTGGGTGTGAGTGTAAAGGACACGAAACCAGAAGCTTTATAGAGATTCTGGAAGTGTGTGTGTGTGTGTGTGTATGTGTTTGTAAAACGGACATTAAGTCAGAAACCCTCCAGAGATCTGAAAGTGTGTGTGTGTGTGTGTACAAAGGAAACGAAGTCATAAGCCCTCTAGAGATTCTACCATGGTGTGTGTGTGTGTGTGTGTTTGTAATAAAAGTATACGAATTTAGAAGCCCACTAGGGATTCTGCAAGGGTCTGAGTGTGAATGTGTTTGTGTGTGTGTGTGTAAAAAGGCCATGAAGTCAGAAGCCTTCCAGAGATTCTGCAAGAGTATGAGTGTGAGTATGTGTGTGTGTGTGTGTGTGTGTTTGTGTGTATAAAAGGGACACGATGTCAGAAGCCCTCAAGAGAATCTGGAACGTTGTGTGTGAGAGTGAGTGAAAAAGACACGAAGTCAGAAACCCTCCAGAGATTCTGAAGGGTGTGAGTGTTTTAGTGTGTGTGACTAAAAAGGACACGAAGTAAGAAGCCCTCAAGAGTTTTGCAGGAGTATGAGAGTGAGTGTGTGTTTGTGTGAGTGTAAAAAGGACACGAAGTCAGTTGCCCTCCAGAGATTCAGGAAGGGTGTGTCTGTGTGTGTGTGTGTGTAAAAAGGACACGAAGTAAGAAGCCCTCTAGAATTTCTGCAAGAATGTGTGTGTTTGTGTTTGTAAAAATGACATTAATCAGGCACCCTCAAGAGATTCAAATAGGGTGTGTGTGTGTGTGTAAAAAGGGCACGAAGTCAGAAGCCCTCTAGAGATTCTGCCATGGTGTGTGTGTAAAAAGAACAAGAAGTCAGAAGCAATCAAGATATACTGCAAGGGTCTGAGTGTGAGTGTTTGTGTGTGTGTGTGTAAAAAGGACACGAAGTCAGAAGCCCTCCAGAGATTCCCCAAGGGTGCGTGTATGTGTGTGTGTGTGTAAAAATGAAACAAAATCAGAAGACCTCTAGTGATTCTGGAAGGGTGTGTTTGTGTGTGTGTGTCCTAAAAAGGACACGAAGTCAGAGGCCCTTCAGAGATTCTGTAGGGGCATGATTGTGTGTGTGTGTGTGTGTGTGTGCGTTTGTGTGTATAAAAAGAACACGATGTCAGAAGCCCTCAAGAGATTCTGGAAGGTTGTGTGTGAGAGTGAGTGAAAAAGACACGAAGTTAGAAACCCTCCATTTATTCTGAAGGTTGTGAGTGTTTTTGTGTGTGTGACTTAAAAGGACACGAAGTAAGAAGCCCTCAAGAGTTTTTGCAGGTGTATGAGAGTGAGAGTGTGTTTGTGTGAGTGTATAAATTACACAAAGTCAGTTGCCCTCAAGAGATACTGCAACGTTGTGTGTGTGTGTGTAAAAAGGAAACCAAATCAGTAGCCTTCTAGAGATTTGCAAGGAAGTGTGTGTGTGTGAGTGTAAAGGACACGAAACCAGAAGCTTTATAGAGATTCTGGAAGTGTGTATGTGTGTGTATGTGTTTGTAAAACGGACATTAAGTCAGAAACCCTCCAGAGATTCCTAAAGTGTGTGTGTGTGTGTGTGTGTGTGTGTGTGTGTAAAAATGAAACGAAGTCATAAGCCCTCTAGAGATTCTACCATGGTGTGTGTGTGTTTGTATAAAAAGTACATGAATTTAGAAGCCCACTAGGGATTCTGCAAGGGTCTGAGTGTGAGAGTGTTTGTGAATGTGTGTAAAAAGGCCATGAAGTCAGAAAACCTCCAGATAATCTGCAAGGATATGAGTGTGAGTATGTGTGAGTGTGTGTTTGTGTGTATAAAAAGGACACAATGCCAGAAGCCCTCAAGAGATTCTGGAAAGTTGTGTGTGAGAGTGAGTGAAAAGGAAACGAAGTCACAAACCCTCCAGATATTCTACAAGGGTGTGAGTGTTTCTTTGTGCGTGACTAAAAAAGACACGAAGTCAGTAGCCCTCTAGAGTTTTTCCAGGGGTATGAGAGTGAGTGTGTGTTTGTGTGAGTGTAAAAAGGACACGAAGTCAGTTGCCCTCCAGAGACACTGAAAGGGTGCGTGCGTGTGTGTGTGTGTGTGTGTGTGTATAAAAAGGACATGACCTCCGAAGCCCTCCAGAGATTTTGCAAGGGTATGAGTGTGAGTGTGTGTGTGTCTAAAAAGGACAGTAAACCAGAAGACTTTTAGAGACCTGTGAGAGTGTGTGTGTGTGTTTGTGTGTGTAAACAGGACATTAATTCAGAAAACCTCCAGAGATTCTGCAACGGGGTGTGTGTGTGTGTGTGTGTGTGTAAAAAGTACACGAAGTTAGAAGCCGTCTAGAGATTCTGCCATGGTGTGTGTGTGTGTGTTTGTGTAAAAAGGACACGAAGTCAGAAGCCCTCTAGAGATTCTGCAAGGGTCTGAGTGTGTGTGTGTGTGTGTCTGTAAAAAGGACACAAAGCCAGAAGTCCTCCAGAGATTCTGTAAGATTGTGTGTGTGTTTGTGTAAAAAGGAAACCAAATCAGTAGCCTTCTAGAGATTTGCAAGGAAGTGTGTGGGTGTGAGTGTAAAGGACACGAAACCAGAAGCTTTATAGAGATTCTGGAAGTGTGTGTGTGTGTGTGTGTATGTGTTTGTAAAACGGACATTAAGTCAGAAACCCTCCAGAGATCTGAAAGTGTGTGTGTGTGTGTGTACAAAGGAAACGAAGTCATAAGCCCTCTAGAGATTCTATCATGGTGTGTGTGTGTGTGTGTGTTTGTAATAAAAGTATACGAATTTAGAAGCCCACTAGGGATTCTGCAAGGGTCTGAGTGTGAATGTGTTTGTGTGTGTGTGTGTAAAAAGGCCATGAAGTCAGAAGCCTTCCAGAGATTCTGCAAGAGTATGAGTGTGAGTATGTGTGTGTGTGTGTGTGTGTTTGTGTGTATAAAAGGGACACGATGTCAGAAGCCCTCAAGAGAATCTGGAACGTTGTGTGTGAGAGTGAGTGAAAAAGACACGAAGTCAGAAACCCTCCAGAGATTCTGAAGGGTGTGAGTGTTTTAGTGTGTGTGACTAAAAAGGACACGAAGTAAGAAGCCCTCAAGAGTTTTGCAGGAGTATGAGAGTGAGTGTGTGTTTGTGTGAGTGTAAAAAGGACACGAAGTCAGTTGCCCTCCAGAGATTCAGGAAGGGTGTGTCTGTGTGTGTGTGTGTGTGTAAAAAGGACACGAAGTAAGAAGCCCTCTAGAATTTCTGCAAGAATGTGTGTGTTTGTGTTTGTAAAAATGACATTAATCAGGCACCCTCAAGAGATTCAAATAGGGTGTGTGTGTGTGTGTAAAAAGGGCACGAAGTCAGAAGCCCTCTAGAGATTCTGCCATGGTGTGTGTGTAAAAAGAACAAGAAGTCAGAAGCAATCAAGATATACTGCAAGGGTCTGAGTGTGAGTGTTTGTGTGTGTGTGTGTAAAAAGGACACGAAGTCAGAAGCCCTCCAGAGATTCCCCAAGGGTGCGTGTATGTGTGTGTGTGTGTAAAAATGAAACAAAATCAGAAGACCTCTAGTGATTCTGGAAGGGTGTGTTTGTGTGTGTGTGTCCTAAAAAGGTCACGAAGTCAGAGGCCCTTCAGAGATTCTGTAGGGGCATGATTGTGTGTGTGTGTGTGTGTGTGTGTGCGTTTGTGTGTATAAAAAGAACACGATGTCAGAAGCCCTCAAGAGATTCTGGAAGGTTGTGTGTGAGAGTGAGTGAAAAAGACACGAAGTTAGAAACCCTCCATTTATTCTGAAGGTTGTGAGTGTTTTTGTGTGTGTGACTTAAAAGGACACGAAGTAAGAAGCCCTCAAGAGTTTTTGCAGGTGTATGAGAGTGAGAGTGTGTTTGTGTGAGTGTATAAATTACACAAAGTCAGTTGCCCTCAAGAGATACTGCAACGTTGTGTGTGTGTGTGTAAAAAGGAAACCAAATCAGTAGCCTTCTAGAGATTTGCAAGGAAGTGTGTGTGTGTGAGTGTAAAGGACACGAAACCAGAAGCTTTATAGAGATTCTGGAAGTGTGTATGTGTGTGTATGTGTTTGTAAAACGGACATTAAGTCAGAAACCCTCCAGAGATTCCTAAAGTGTGTGTGTGTGTGTGTGTGTGTGTGTGTGTAAAAATGAAACGAAGTCATAAGCCCTCTAGAGATTCTACCATGGTGTGTGTGTGTTTGTATAAAAAGTACATGAATTTAGAAGCCCACTAGGGATTCTGCAAGGGTCTGAGTGTGAGAGTGTTTGTGAATGTGTGTAAAAAGGCCATGAAGTCAGAAAACCTCCAGATAATCTGCAAGGATATGAGTGTGAGTATGTGTGAGTGTGTGTTTGTGTGTATAAAAAGGACACAATGCCAGAAGCCCTCAAGAGATTCTGGAAAGTTGTGTGTGAGAGTGAGTGAAAAGGAAACGAAGTCACAAACCCTCCAGATATTCTACAAGGGTGTGAGTGTTTCTTTGTGCGTGACTAAAAAAGACACGAAGTCAGTAGCCCTCTAGAGTTTTTCCAGGGGTATGAGAGTGAGTGTGTGTTTGTGTGAGTGTAAAAAGGACACGAAGTCAGTTGCCCTCCAGAGACACTGAAAGGGTGCGTGCGTGTGTGTGTGTGTGTGTGTGTGTATAAAAAGGACATGACCTCCGAAGCCCTCCAGAGATTTTGCAAGGGTATGAGTGTGAGTGTGTGTGTGTCTAAAAAGGACAGTAAACCAGAAGACTTTTAGAGACCTGTGAGAGTGTGTGTGTGTGTTTGTGTGTGTAAACAGGACATTAATTCAGAAAACCTCCAGAGATTCTGCAACGGGGTGTGTGTGTGTGTGTGTGTGTGTAAAAAGTACACGAAGTTAGAAGCCGTCTAGAGATTCTGCCATGTTGTGTGTGTGTGTGTTTGTGTAAAAAGGACACGAAGTCAGAAGCCCTCTAGAGATTCTGCAAGGGTCTGAGTGTGTGTGTGTGTGTGTGTTTGTGTGTGTCTGTAAAAAGGACACAAAGCCAGAAGTCCTCCAGAGATTCTGTAAGATTGTGTGTGTGTTTGTGTAAAAAGGAAACCAAATCAGTAGCCTTCTAGAGATTTGCAAGGAAGTGTGTGGGTGTGAGTGTAAAGGACACGAAACCAGAAGCTTTATAGAGATTCTGGAAGTGTGTGTGTGTGTGTGTGTGTGTATGTGTTTGTAAAACGGACATTAAGTCAGAAACCCTCCAGAGATCTGAAAGTGTGTGTGTGTGTGTGTACAAAGGAAACGAAGTCATAAGCCCTCTAGAGATTCTACCATGGTGTGTGTGTGTGTGTGTTTGTAATAAAAGTATACGAATTTAGAAGCCCACTAGGGATTCTGCAAGGGTCTGAGTGTGAATGTGTTTGTGTGTGTGTGTGTAAAAAGGCCATGAAGTCAGAAGCCTTCCAGAGATTCTGCAAGAGTATGAGTGTGAGTATGTGTGTGTGTGTGTGTGTGTGTTTGTGTGTATAAAAGGGACACGATGTCAGAAGCCCTCAAGAGAATCTGGAACGTTGTGTGTGAGAGTGAGTGAAAAAGACACGAAGTCAGAAACCCTCCAGAGATTCTGAAGGGTGTGAGTGTTTTAGTGTGTGTGACTAAAAAGGACACGAAGTAAGAAGCCCTCAAGAGTTTTGCAGGAGTATGAGAGTGAGTATGTGTTTGTGTGAGTGTAAAAAGGACACGAAGTCAGTTGCCCTCCAGAGATTCAGGAAGGGTGTGTCTGTGTGTGTGTGTGTGTAAAAAGGACACGAAGTAAGAAGCCCTCTAGAATTTCTGCAAGAATGTGTGTGTTTGTGTTTGTAAAAATGACATTAATCAGGCACCCTCAAGAGATTCAAAAAGGGTGTGTGTGTGTGTGTGTGTGTGTAAAAAGGGCACGAAGTCAGAAGCCCTCTAGAGATTCTGCCATGGTGTGTGTGTAAAAAGAACAAGAAGTCAGAAGCAATCAAGATATACTGCAAGGGTCTGAGTGTGAGTGTTTGTGTGTGTGTGTGTAAAAAGGACACGAATTCAGAAGCCCTCCAGAGATTCCCCAAGGGTGCGTGTATGTGTGTGTGTGTGTAAAAATGAATCAAAATCAGAAGACCTCTAGTGATTCTGGATGGGTGTGTTTCTGTGTGTGTGTCCTAAAAAGGACACGAAGTCAGAGGCCCTTCAGAGATTCTGTAGGGGCATGATTGTGTGTGTGTGTGTGAGTGTGTGTGTAAGTAAAAGGTACAAAGTCAGAAGCCCTCCAGAGATTTTGCAAGTGTTTTTGTGTGTATGCGTGTGTAAAAAGGACATGAAATCAGACACCCTACAGAGATTCTGCAAGGGTGCGTGTATGTTTGTCTGTGTAAAAAAGACACGAAATCAGAAGCCTTATAGAGATTCTGGAAGTGTGTGTGTGTGTATGTGTTTGTAAAACGGACATTAAGTCAGAAACCCTCCAGAGATTCTGAAAGTGTGTGTGTGTGTGTGTGTGTGTGTAAAAAGGACACGAAGTCATAAGCCGTCTAGAGATTCTGCCATGGTGTGTGTGTGTGTGTGTGTTTGTGTAAAAAGGACACGAAGTCAGAAGCCCTCTAGAGATTCTGCAAGGGTCTGAGTGTGTGTGTGTGTGTGTGTTTGTGTGTGTCTGTAAAAAGGACACAAAGCCAGAAGTCCTCCAGAGATTCTGTAAGATTGTGTGTGTGTTTGTGTAAAAAGGAAACCAAATCAGTAGCCTTCTAGAGATTTGCAAGGAAGTGTGTGGGTGTGAGTGTAAAGGACACGAACCCAGAAGCTTTATAGAGATTCTGGAAGTGTGTGTGTGTGTGTGTGTATGTGTTTGTAAAACGGACATTAAGTCAGAAACCCTCCAGAGATCTGAAAGTGTGTGTGTGTGTGTGTACAAAGGAAACGAAGTCATAAGCCCTCTAGAGATTCTACCATGGTGTGTGTGTGTGTGTGTGTTTGTAATAAAAGTATACGAATTTAGAAGCCCACTAGGGATTCTGCAAGGGTCTGAGTGTGAATGTGTTTGTGTGTGTGTGTGTAAAAAGGCCATGAAGTCAGAAGCCTTCCAGAGATTCTGCAAGAGTATGAGTGTGAGTATGTGTGTGTGTGTGTGTGTGTTTGTGTGTATAAAAGGGACACGATGTCAGAAGCCCTCAAGAGAATCTGGAACGTTGTGTGTGAGAGTGAGTGAAAAAGACACGAAGTCAGAAACCCTCCAGAGATTCTGAAGGGTGTGAGTGTTTTAGTGTGTGTGACTAAAAAGGACACGAAGTAAGAAGCCCTCAAGAGTTTTGCAGGAGTATGAGAGTGAGTGTGTGTTTGTGTGAGTGTAAAAAGGACACGAAGTCAGTTGCCCTCCAGAGATTCAGGAAGGGTGTGTCTGTGTGTGTGTGTGTGTGTAAAAAGGACACGAAGTAAGAAGCCCTCTAGAATTTCTGCAAGAATGTGTGTGTTTGTGTTTGTAAAAATGACATTAATCAGGCACCCTCAAGAGATTCAAATAGGGTGTGTGTGTGTGTGTGTAAAAAGGGCACGAAGTCAGAAGCCCTCTAGAGATTCTGCCATGGTGTGTGTGTAAAAAGAACAAGAAGTCAGAAGCAATCAAGATATACTGCAAGGGTCTGAGTGTGAGTGTTTGTGTGTGTGTGTGTAAAAAGGACACGAAGTCAGAAGCCCTCCAGAGATTCCCCAAGGGTGCGTGTATGTGTGTGTGTGTGTAAAAATGAAACAAAATCAGAAGACCTCTAGTGATTCTGGAAGGGTGTGTTTGTGTGTGTGTGTCCTAAAAAGGACACGAAGTCAGAGGCCCTTCAGAGATTCTGTAGGGGCATGATTGTGTGTGTGTGTGTGTGTGTGTGCGTTTGTGTGTATAAAAAGAACACGATGTCAGAAGCCCTCAAGAGATTCTGGAAGGTTGTGTGTGAGAGTGAGTGAAAAAGACACGAAGTTAGAAACCCTCCATTTATTCTGAAGGGTGTGAGTGTTTTTGTGTGTGTGACTTAAAAGGACACGAAGTAAGAAGCCCTCAAGAGTTTTTGCAGGTGTATGAGAGTGAGAGTGTGTTTGTGTGAGTGTATAAATTACACAAAGTCAGTTGCCCTCAAGAGATACTGCAACGTTGTGTGTGTGTGTGTAAAAAGGAAACCAAATCAGTAGCCTTCTAGAGATTTGCAAGGAAGTGTGTGTGTGTGTGAGTGTAAAGGACACGAAACCAGAAGCTTTATAGAGATTCTGGAAGTGTGTATGTGTGTGTATGTGTTTGTAAAACGGACATTAAGTCAGAAACCCTCCAGAGATTCCTAAAGTGTGTGTGTGTGTGTGTGTGTGTGTGTAAAAATGAAACGAAGTCATAAGCCCTCTAGAGATTCTACCATGGTGTGTGTGTGTTTGTATAAAAAGTACATGAATTTAGAAGCCCACTAGGGATTCTGCAAGGGTCTGAGTGTGAGAGTGTTTGTGAATGTGTGTAAAAAGGCCATGAAGTCAGAAAACCTCCAGATAATCTGCAAGGATATGAGTGTGAGTATGTGTGAGTGTGTGTTTGTGTGTATAAAAAGGACACAATGCCAGAAGCCCTCAAGAGATTCTGGAAAGTTGTGTGTGAGAGTGAGTGAAAAGGAAACGAAGTCACAAACCCTCCAGATATTCTACAAGGGTGTGAGTGTTTCTTTGTGCGTGACTAAAAAAGACACGAAGTCAGTAGCCCTCTAGAGTTTTTCCAGGGGTATGAGAGTGAGTGTGTGTTTGTGTGAGTGTAAAAAGGACACGAAGTCAGTTGCCCTCCAGAGACACTGAAAGGGTGCGTGCGTGTGTGTGTGTGTGTGTGTGTGTATAAAAAGGACATGACCTCCGAAGCCCTCCAGAGATTTTGCAAGGGTATGAGTGTGAGTGTGTGTGTGTCTAAAAAGGACAGTAAACCAGAAGACTTTTAGAGACCTGTGAGAGTGTGTGTGTGTGTTTGTGTGTGTAAACAGGACATTAATTCAGAAAACCTCCAGAGATTCTGCAACGGGGTGTGTGTGTGTGTGTGTGTGTAAAAAGTACACGAAGTTAGAAGCCGTCTAGAGATTCTGCCATGGTGTGTGTGTGTGTGTTTGTGTAAAAAGGACACGAAGTCAGAAGCCCTCTAGAGATTCTGCAAGGGTCTGAGTGTGTGTGTGTGTGTGTGTGTTTGTGTGTGTCTGTAAAAAGGACACAAAGCCAGAAGTCCTCCAGAGATTCTGTAAGATTGTGTGTGTGTTTGTGTAAAAAGGAAACCAAATCAGTAGCCTTCTAGAGATTTGCAAGGAAGTGTGTGGGTGTGAGTGTAAAGGACACGAAACCAGAAGCTTTATAGAGATTCTGGAAGTGTGTGTGTGTGTGTGTGTGTGTGTATGTGTTTGTAAAACGGACATTAAGTCAGAAACCCTCCAGAGATCTGAAAGTGTGTGTGTGTGTGTGTACAAAGGAAACGAAGTCATAAGCCCTCTAGAGATTCTACCATGGTGTGTGTGTGTGTGTGTTTGTAATAAAAGTATACGAATTTAGAAGCCCACTAGGGATTCTGCAAGGGTCTGAGTGTGAATGTGTTTGTGTGTGTGTGTGTAAAAAGGCCATGAAGTCAGAAGCCTTCCAGAGATTCTGCAAGAGTATGAGTGTGAGTATGTGTGTGTGTGTGTGTGTTTGTGTGTATAAAAGGGACACGATGTCAGAAGCCCTCAAGAGAATCTGGAACGTTGTGTGTGAGAGTGAGTGAAAAAGACACGAAGTCAGAAACCCTCCAGAGATTCTGAAGGGTGTGAGTGTTTTAGTGTGTGTGACTAAAAAGGACACGAAGTAAGAAGCCCTCAAGAGTTTTGCAGGAGTATGAGAGTGAGTATGTGTTTGTGTGAGTGTAAAAAGGACACGAAGTCAGTTGCCCTCCAGAGATTCAGGAAGGGTGTGTCTGTGTGTGTGTGTGTGTAAAAAGGACACGAAGTAAGAAGCCCTCTAGAATTTCTGCAAGAATGTGTGTGTTTGTGTTTGTAAAAATGACATTAATCAGGCACCCTCAAGAGATTCAAAAAGGGTGTGTGTGTGTGTGTGTGTGTGTGTGTGTGTGTGTGTGTGTAAAAAGGGCACGAAGTCAGAAGCCCTCTAGAGATTCTGCCA
>NC_134533.1:134242836-134275336 GCF_050624435.1 Tenrec ecaudatus | reverse complement strand
AGATCTGAAAGTGTGTGTGTGTGTGTAAAAAGGAAACGAAGTCATAAGCCCTCTAGAGATTCTATCATGGTGTGTGTGTGTGTGTGTGTGTGTGTGTTTGTAATAAAAGTATACGAATTTAGAAGCCCACTAGGGATTCTGCAAGGGTCTGAGTGTGAATGTGTTTGTGTGTGTGTGTGTAAAAAGGCCATGAAGTCAGAAGCCTTCCAGAGATTCTGCAAGAGTATGAGTGTGCGTATGTGTGTGTGTGTGTGTTTGTGTGTATAAAAGGGACACGATGTCAGTAGCCCTCAAGAGAATCTGGAAGGTTGTGTGTGAGAGTGAGTGAAAAAGACACGAAGTCAGAAACCCTCCAGAGATTCTGAAGGGTGTGAGTGTTTTAGTGTGTGTGACTAAAAAGGACACGAAGTAAGAAGCCCTCAAGTGTTTTGCAGGAGTATGAGAGTGAGTGTGTGTTTGTGTGAGTGTAAAAAGGACACGAAGTCAGTTGCCCTCCAGAGATTCAGGAAGGGTGTGTCTGTGTGTAAAAAGGACACGAAGTAAGAAGCCCTCTAGAATTTCTGCAAGAATGTGTGTGTTTGTGTTTGTAAAAATGACATTAATCAGGCACCCTCAAGAGATTCAAAAAGGGTGTGTGTGTGTGTGTGTGTGTGTGTGTGTAAAAAAGGCACGAAGTCAGAAGCCCTCTAGAGATTCTGCCATGGTGTGTGTGTAAAAGAACAAGAAGTCAGAAGCAATCAAGATATACTGCAAGGGTCTGAGTGTGAGTGTTTGTGTGTGTGTGTGTGTAAAAAGGACACGAAGTCAGAAGCCCTCCAGAGATTGCCCAAGGGTGCGTGTATGTGTGTGTGTGTGTAAAAATGAAACAAAATCAGAAGCCCTCTAGTGATTCTGGAAGGGTGTATTTGTGTGTGTGTGTCCTAAAAAGGACACGAAGTCAGAGGCCCTCCAGAGATTCTGTAGGGGCATGATTGTGTGTGTGTGTGTGAGTGTGTGTGTAAGTAAAAGGTACAAAGTCAGAAGCCCTCCAGAGGTTTTGCAAGTGTTTTTGTGTGTATACGTGTGTAAAAAGGACATGAAATCAGACGCCCTACAGAGATTCTGCAAGGGTGCGTGTATGTTTGTGTGTGTAAAAAAGACACGAAATCAGAAGCCTTATAGAGATTGTGGAAGTGTGTGTGTGTGTGTGTGTGTGTGTGTGTGTGTTTGTAAAACGGACATTAAGTCAGAAACCCTCCAGAGATTCTGAAAGTGTGTGTGTGTGTGTAAAAAGAAAACGAAGTCATAAGCCCTCTAGAGATTCTACCATGGTGTGTGTGTGTGTGTTTGTATAAAAAGTACACGAATTTAGAAGCCCACTAGGGATTCTGCAAGGGTCTGACTGTGAGAGTGTTTGCGTATGTGTGTAAAAAGGCCATGAAGTCAGAAACCCTCCAGATAATCTGCAAGGATATGAGTGTGAGTATGTGTGTGTGTGTGTGTTTGTGTGTATAAAAAGGACACAATGCCAGAAGCCCTCAAGAGATTCTGGAAAGTTGTGTGTGAGAGTGAGTGAAAAGACACGAAGTCAGAAACCCTCCAGAGATTCTGAAGTGTGTGAGTGTTTTAGTGTGTGTGACTAAAAAGGACACGAAGTAAGAAGCCCTCAAGAGTTTTGCAGGAGTATGAGAGTGAGTGTGTGTTTGTGTGAGTGTAAAAAGGACACGAAGTCAGTTGCCCTCCAGAGATACTGCAAGGGTGTGTGTGTGTGTGTGTGTGTGTGTGTGTGTGTGTGTATAAAAAGGACATGACCTCCAAAGCCCTCCAGAGATTTTGCAAGGTTATGAGTGTGAGTGTGTGTGTGTGTGTGTAAAAAGGACAGTAAACCAGAAGACTTTTAGAGACTCTGTGAGTGTGTGTGTGTGTTTCTGCGTGTAAACAGGACATTAATTCAGAAACCCTCCAGAGATTCTGCAACGGTGTGTGTGTATGTGTGTGTGTGTGTGTGTGTTTGTGTGTATTAAAAGAACACGATGTCAGAAGCCCTCAAGAGATTCTGGAAGGTTGTGTGTGAGAGTGAGTGAAAAAGACACGAAGTCAGAAACCCTCCATATATTCTGAAGGGTGTGAGTGTTTTTGTGTGTGTGACTAAAAAGGACACGAAGTAAGAAGCCCTCAAGAGTTTTTGCAGGTGTATGAGAGTGAGAGTGTGTTTGTGTGAGTGTATAAAGGACACAAAGTCAGTTGCCCTCAAGAGATACTGCAACGTTGTGTGTGTGTGTGTAAAAAGGAAACCAAATCAGTAGCCTTCTAGAGTTTTGCAAGGAAGTGTGTGGGTGTGAGTGTAAAGGACACGAAACCAGAAGCTTTATAGAGATTCTGGAAGTGTGTATGTGTGTGTTTGTGTTTGTAAAACGGACATTAAGTCAGAAACCCTCCAGAGATTCCTAAATTGTGTGTGTGTGTGTGGGTGTGTGTGTGTGTAAAAAGGAAACGAAGTCATAAGCCCTCTAGAGATTCTACCATGGTGTGTGTGTGTGTGTTTGTATAAAAAGTACATGAATTTAGAAGCCCACTAGGGATTCTGCAAGGGTCTGAGTGTGAGAGTGTTTGTGTATGTGTGTAAAAAGGCCATGAAGTCAGAAAACCTCCAGATAATCTGCAAGGATATGAGTGTGAGTATGTGTGTGTGTGTGAGTGTGTGTTTGTGTGTATAAAAAGGACACAATGCCAGAAGCCCTCAAGAGATTCTGGAAAGTTGTGTGTGAGAGTGAGTGAAAAGGAAACGAAGTCAGAAACCCTCCAGAGATTCTACAAGGGTGTGAGTGTTTCTTTGTGCGTGACTAAAAAAGACACGAAGTCAGTAGCCCTCTAGAGTTTTTCCAGGGGTATGAGTGTGAGTCTGTGTTTGTGTGAGTGTAAAAAGGACACGAAGTCAGTTGCCCTCCAGAGACACTGAAAGGGTGCGTTTGTGTGTGTGTGTGTGTATAAAAAGGACATGACCTCCGAAGCCCTCCAGAGATTTTGCAAGGGTATGAGTGTGAGTGTGTGTGTGTCTAAAAAGGACAGTAAACCAGAAGACTTTTAGAGACCTGTGAGAGTGTGTGTGTGTGTTTGTGTGTGTAAACTGGACATTAATTCCGAAAACCTCCAGAGATTCTGCAACGGGGTGTGTGTGTGTGTGTGTAAAAAGTACACGAAGTTAGAAGCCGTCTAGAGATTCTGCCATGGTGTGTGTGTGTGTGTTTGTGTTAAAAGGACACGAAGTCAGAAGCCCTCTAGAGATTCTGCAAGGGTCTGAGTGTGTGTGTGTGTTTGTGTGTGTCTGTAAAAAGGACCCAAAGCCAGAAGTTCTCCAGATATTCTGTAAGATTGTGTGTGTGTGTTTGTGTATAAAGGAAACCAAATCAGTAGCCTTCGAGAGATTTGCAAGGAAGTGTGTGGGTGTGAGTGTAAAGGACACGAAACCAGAAGCTTTATAGAGATTCTGGAAGTGTGTGTGTGTGTGTGTGTGTGTGTGTGTATGTGTTTGTAAAACGGACATTAAGTCAGAAACCCTCCAGAGATCTGAAAGTGTGTGTGTGTGTGTAAAAAGGAAACGAAGTCATAAGCCCTCTAGAGATTCTATCATGGTGTGTGTGTGTGTGTGTGTGTGTGTGTTTGTAATAAAAGTATACGAATTTAGAAGCCCACTAGGGATTCTGCAAGGGTCTGAGTGTGAATGTGTTTGTGTGTGTGTGTGTAAAAAGGCCATGAAGTCAGAAGCCTTCCAGAGATTCTGCAAGAGTATGAGTGTGCGTATGTGTGTGTGTGTGTGTTTGTGTGTATAAAAGGGACACGATGTCAGTAGCCCTCAAGAGAATCTGGAAGGCTGTGTGTGAGAGTGAGTGAAAAAGACACGAAGTCAGAAACCCTCCAGAGATTCTGAAGGGTGTGAGTGTTTTAGTGTGTGTGACTAAAAAGGACACGAAGTAAGAAGCCCTCAAGTGTTTTGCAGGAGTATGAGAGTGAGTGTGTGTTTGTGTGAGTGTAAAAAGGACACGAAGTCAGGTGCCCTCCAGAGATTCAGGAAGGGTGTGTCTGTGTGTGTGTGTGTGTGTAAAAAGGACACGAAGTAAGAAGCCCTCTAGAATTTCTGCAAGAATGTGTGTGTTTGTGTTTGTAAAAATGACATTAATCAGGCACCCTCAAGAGATTCAAAAAGGGTGTGTGTGTGTGTGTGTGTGTAAAAAAGGCACGAAGTCAGAAGCCCTCTAGAGATTCTGCCATGGTGTGTGTGTAAAAAGAACAAGAAGTCAGAAGCAATCAAGATATACTGCAAGGGTCTGAGTGTGAGTGTTTGTGTGTGTGTGTGTGTAAAAAGGACACGAAGTCAGAAGCCCTCCAGAGATTGCCCAAGGGTGCGTGTATGTGTGTGTGTGTGTAAAAATGAAACAAAATCAGAAGCACTCTAGTGATTCTGGAAGGGTGTGTTTGTGTGTGTGTGTCCTAAAAAGGACACGAAGTCAGAGGCCCTCCAGAGATTCTGTAGGGGCATGATTGTGTGTGTGTGTGTGAGTGTGTGTGTAAGTAAAAGGTACAAAGTCAGAAGCCCTCCAGAGATTTTGCAAGTGTTTTTGTGTGTATACGTGTGTAAAAAGGACATGAAATCAGACGCCCTACAGAGATTCTGCAAGGGTGCGTGTATGTTTGTGTGTGTAAAAAAGACACGAAATCAGAAGCCTTATAGAGATTGTGGAAGTGTGTGTGTGTGTGTGTGTGTGTGTGTGTGTTTGTAAAACGGACATTAAGTCAGAAACCCTCCAGAGATTCTGAAAGTGTGTGTGTGTGTGTAAAAAGGAAACAAAGTCATAAGCCCTCTAGAGATTCTACCATGGTGTGTGTGTGTGTGTTTGTATAAAAAGTACACGAATTTAGAAGCCCACTATGGATTCTGCAAGGGTCTGACTGTGAGAGTGTTTGCGTATGTGTGTAAAAAGGCCATGAAGTCAGAAACCCTCCAGATAATCTGCAAGGATATGAGTGTGAGTATGTGTGTGTGTGTGTGTTTGTGTGTATAAAAAGGACACAATGCCAGAAGCCCTCAAGAGATTCTGGAAAGTTGTGTGTGAGAGTGAGTGAAAAGACACGAAGTCAGAAACCCTCCAGAGATTCTACAAGGGTGTGAGTGTTTCTTTGTTCGTGACTAAAAAAGACACGAAGTCAGAAGCCCTCTAGAGTTTTTGCTGGGGTATGAGAGTGAGTGTGTGTTTGTGTGAGTGTAAAAAGGACACGAAGTCAGTTGCCCTCCAGAGATACTGCAAGGGTGTGTGTGTGTGTGTGTGTGTGTGTATAAAAAGGACATGACCTCCGAAGCCCTCCAGAGATTTTGCAAGGGTATGAGTGTGAGTGTGTGTGTGTGTGTGTGTAAAAAGGACAGTAAACCAGAAGACTTTTAGAGACTCTGAGTGTGTGTGTGTGTTTCTGCGTGTAAACAGGACATTAATTCAGAAACCCTCCAGAGATTCTGCAACGGTGTGTGTGTATGTGTGTGTGTGTGTGTGTGTGTGTTTGTGTGTATAAAAAGAACACGATGTCAGAAGCCCTCAAGAGATTCTGGAAGGTTGTGTGTGAGAGTGAGTGAAAAAGACACGAAGTCAGAAACCCTCCAGATATTCTGAAGGGTGTGAGTGTTTTTGTGTGTGTGACTAAAAAGGACACGAAGTAAGAAGCCCTCAAGAGTTTTTGCAGGTGTATGAGAGTGAGAGTGTGTTTGTGTGAGTGTATAAAGGACACAAAGTCAGTTGCCCTCAAGAGATACTGCAACGTTGTGTGTGTGTGTGTAAAAAGGAAACCAAATCAGTAGCCTTCTAGAGATTTGCAAGGAAGTGTGTGGGTGTGAGTGTAAAGGACATGAAACCAGAAGCTTTATAGAGATTCTGGAAGTGTGTATGTGTGTGTATGTGTTTGTAAAACGGACATTAAGTCAGAAACCCTCCAGAGATTCCTAAAGTGTGTGTGTGTGTGTGTGTAAAAAGGAAACGAAGTCATAAGCCCTCTAGAGATTCTACCATGGTGTGTGTGTGTGTGTTTGTATAAAAAGTACATGAATTTAGAAGCCCACTAGGGATTCTGCAAGGGTCTGAGTGTGAGAGTGTTTGTGTATGTGTGTAAAAAGGCCATGAAGTCAGAAAACCTCCAGATAATCTGCAAGGATATGAGGGTGAGTATGTGTGTGTGTGTGCGTGTGTGTTTGTGTGTATAAAAAGGACACAATGCCAGAAGCCCTCAAGAGATTCTGGAAAGTTGTGTGTGAGAGTGAGTGAAAAGGAAACGAAGTCAGAAACCCTCCAGAGATTCTACAAGGGTGTGAGTGTTTCTTTGTGCGTGACTAAAAAAGACACGAAGTCAGTAGCCCTCTAGAGTTTTTCCAGGGGTATGAGTGTGAGTCTGTGTTTGTGTGAGTGTAAAAAGGACACGAAGTCAGTTGCCCTCCAGAGACACTGAAAGGGTGCGTTTGTGTGTGTGTGTGTGTATAAAAAGGACATGACCTCCGAAGCCCTCCAGAGATTTTGCAAGGGTATGAGTGTGAGTGTGTGTGTGTCTAAAAAGGACAGTAAACCAGAAGACTTTTAGAGACCTGTGAGAGTGTGTGTGTGTGTTTGTGTGTGTAAACAGGACATTAATTCCGAAAACCTCCAGAGATTCTGCAACGGGGTGTGTGTGTGTGTGTGTAAAAAGTACACGAAGTTAGAAGCCGTCTAGAGATTCTGCCATGGTGTGTGTGTGTGTGTTTGTGTTAAAAGGACACGAAGTCAGAAGCCCTCTAGAGATTCTGCAAGGGTCTGAGTGTGTGTGTGTGTGTGTGTGTGTGTTTGTGTGTGTCTGTAAAAAGGACACAAAGCCAGAAGTTCTCCAGAGATTCTGTAAGATTGTGTGTGTGTTTGTGTAAAAAGGAAACCAAATCAGTAGCCTTCTAGAGATTTGCAAGGAAGTGTGTGGGTGTGAGTGTAAAGGACACGAAACCAGAAGCTTTATAGAGATTCTGGAAGTGTGTGTGTGTGTGTGTGTGTGTGTGTATGTGTCTGTAAAACGGACATTAAGTCAGAAACCCTCCAGAGATCTGAAAGTGTGTGTGTGTGTGTAAAAAGGAAACGAAGTCATAAGCCCTCTAGATATTCTACCATGGTGTGTGTGTGTGTTTGTATAAAAAGTACACGAATTTAGAAGCCCACTAGGGATTCTGCAAGGGTCTGACTGTGAGAGTGTTTGCGTATGTGTGTAAAAAGGCCTTGAAGTCAGAAACCCTCCAGATAATCTGCAAGGATATGAGTGTGAGTATGTGTGTGTGTGTGTGTGTGTTTGTGTGTATAAAAAGGACACAATGCCAGAAGCCCTCAAGAGATTCTGGAAAGTTGTGTGTGAGAGTGAGTGAAAAGGACACGAAGTCAGAAACCCTCCAGAGATTCTACAAGGGTGTGAGTGTTTCTTTGTGCGTGACTAAAAAAGACACGAAGTCAGAAGCCCTCTAGAGTTTTTGCAGGGGTATGAGAGTGAGTGTGTGTTTGTGTGAGTGTAAAAAGGACACGAAGTCAGTTGCCCTCCAGAGATACTGCAAGGGTGTGTGTGTGTGTGTGTGTGTATAAAAAGGACATGACCTCCGAAGCCCTCCAGAGATTTTGCAAGGGTATGAGTGTGAGTGTGTGTGTGTCTAAAAAGGACAGTAAACCAGAAGACTTTTAGTGACTCTGTGAGTGTGTGTGTGTGTTTCTTCGTGTAAACAGGACATTAATTCAGAAACCCTCCAGAGATTCTGCAACGGTGTGTGTGTATGTGTGTGTGTGTGTGTGTGTGTGTTTGTGTGTATAAAAAGAACACGATGTCAGAAGCCCTGAAGAGATTCTAGAAGGTTGTGTGTGAGAGTGAGTGAAAAAGACACGAAGTCAGAAACCCTCCAGATATTCTGAAGGGTGTGAGTGTTTTTGTGTGTGTGACTAAAAAGGACACGAAGTAAGAAGCCCTCAAGAGTTTTTGCAGGTGTATGAGAGTGAGAGTGTGTTTGTGTGAGTGTATAAAGGACACAAAGTCAGTTGCCCTCAAGAGATACTGCAACGTTGTGTGTGTGTGTGTAAAAAGGAAACCAAATCAGTAGCCTTCTAGAGATTTGCAAGGAAGTGTGTGGGTGTGAGTGTAAAGGACACGAAACCAGAAGCTTTATAGAGATTCTGGAAGTGTGTATGTGTGTGTATGTGTTTGTAAAACGGACATTAAGTCAGAAACCCTCCAGAGATTCCTAAAGTGTGTGTGTGTGTGTGTGTGTGTGTGTTTGTGTGTGTGTGTGTAAAAAGGAATGGAAATCATAAGCCCTCTAGAGATTCTACCATGGTGTGTGTGTGTGTTTGTATAAAAAGTACATGAATTTAGAAGCCCACTAGGGATTCTGCAAGGGTCTGAGTGTGAGAGTGTTTGTGTATGTGTGTAAAAAAGCCATGAAGTCAGAAAACCTCCAGATAATCTGCAAGGATATGAGTGTGAGTATGTGTGTGTGTGTGAGTGTGTGTTTGTGTGTATAAAAAGGACACAATGCCAGAAGCCCTCAAGAGATTCTGGAAAGTTGTGTGTGAGAGTGAGTGAAAAGGAAACGAAGTCAGAAACCCTCCAGAGATTCTACAAGGGTGTGAGTGTTTCTTTGTGCGTGACTAAAAAAGACACGAAGTCAGAAGCACTCTAGAGTTTTTCCAGGGGTATGAGTGTGAGTCTGTGTTTGTGTGAGTGTAAAAAGGACACGAAGTCAGTTGCCCTCCAGAGACACTGAAAGGGTGCGTGTGTGTGTGTGTGTGTATAAAAAGGACATGACCTCCGAAGCCCTCCAGAGATTTTGCAAGGGTATGAGTGTGAGTGTGTGTGTGTCTAAAAAGGACAGTAAACCAGAAGACTTTTAGAGACCTGTGAGAGTGTGTGTGTGTGTGTGTGTGTTTGTGTGTGTAAACAGGACATTAATTCAGAAAACCTCCAGAGATTCTGCAACGGGGTGTGTGTGTGTGTGTGTAAAAAGTACACGAAGTTAGAAGCCGTCTAGAGATTCTGCCATGGTGTGTGTGTTTGTGTTAAAAGGACACGAAGTCAGAAGCCCTCTAGAGATTCTGCAAGGGTCTGAGTGTGTGTGTGTGTGTGTGTTTGTGTGTGTCTGTAAAAAGGACACAAAGCCAGAAGTTCTCCAGAGATTCTGTAAGATTGTGTGTGTGTTTGTGTAAAAAGGAAACCAAATCAGTAGCCTTCTAGAGATTTGCAAGGAAGTGTGTGGGTGTGAGTGTAAAGGACACGAAACCAGAAGCTTTATAGAGATTCTGGAAGTGTGTGTGTGTGTGTGTGTATGTGTCTGTAAAACGGACATTAAGTCAGAAACCCTCCAGAGATCTGAAAGTGTGTGTGTGTGTGTAAAAAGGAAACGAAGTCATAAGCCCTCTAGAGATTCTATCATGGTGTGTGTGTGTGTGTGTGTGTGTTTGTAATAAAAGTATACGAATTTAGAAGCCCACTAGGGATTCTGCAAGGGTCTGAGTGTGAATGTGTTTGTGTGTGTGTGTAAAAAGGCCATGAAGTCAGAAGCCTTCCAGAGATTCTGCAAGAGTATGAGTGTGAGTATGTGTGTGTGTGTGTGTTTGTGTGTATAAAAGGGACACGATGTCAGTAGCCCTCAAGAGAATCTGGAAGGTTGTGTGTGAGAGTGAGTGAAAAAGACACGAAGTCAGAAACCCTCCAGAGATTCTGAAGGGTGTGAGTGTTTTAGTGTGTGTGACTAAAAAGGACACGAAGTAAGAAGCCCTCAAGAGTTTTACAGGAGTATGAGAGTGAGTGTGTGTTTGTGTGAGTGTAAAAAGGACACGAAGTCAGTTGCCCTCCAGAGATTCAGGAAGGGTGTGTCTGTGTTTGTGTGTGTGTGTAAAAAGGACACGAAGTAAGAAAAAACAGGACATTAATTCCGAAAACCTCCAGAGATTCTGCAACGGGGTGTGTGTGTGTGTGTGTAAAAAGTACACGAAGTTAGAAGCCGTCTAGAGATTCTGCCATGGTGTGTGTGTGTGTGTGTTTGTGTTAAAAGGACACGAAGTCAGAAGCCCTCTAGAGATTCTGCAAGGGTCTGAGTGTGTGTGTGTGTGTGTGTGTTTGTGTGTGTCTGTAAAAAGGACACAAAGCCAGAAGTTCTCCAGAGATTCTGTAAGATTGTGTGTGTGTTTGTGTAAAAAGGAAACCAAATCAGTAGCCTTCTAGAGATTTGCAAGGAAGTGTGTGGGTGTGAGTGTAAAGGACACGAAACCAGAAGCTTTATAGAGATTCTGGAAGTGTGTGTGTGTGTGTGTGTGTGTGTGTGTGTGTGTGTGTATGTGTCTGTAAAACGGACATTAAGTCAGAAACCCTCCAGAGATCTGAAAGTGTGTGTGTTTGTGTAAAAAGGAAACGAAGTCATAAGCCCTCTAGAGATTCTATCATGGTGTGTGTGTGTGTGTGTGTTTGTAATAAAAGTATACGAATTTAGAAGCCCACTAGGGATTCTGCAAGGGTCTGAGTGTGAATGTGTTTGTGTGTGTGTGTGTAAAAAGGCCATGAAGTCAGAAGCCTTCCAGAGATTCTGCAAGAGTATGAGTGTGAGTATGTGTGTGTGTGTGTGTTTGTGTGTATAAAAGGGACACGATGTCAGTAGCCCTCAAGAGAATCTGGAAGGTTGTGTGTGAGAGTGAGTGAAAAAGACACGAAGTCAGAAACCCTCCAGAGATTCTGAAGGGTGTGAGTGTTTTAGTGTGTGTGACTAAAAAGGACACGAAGTAAGAAGCCCTCAAGAGTTTTGCAGGAGTATGAGAGTGAGTGTGTGTTTGTGTGAGTGTAAAAAGGACACGAAGTCAGTTGCCCTCCAGAGATTCAGGAAGGGTGTGTCTGTGTGTGTGTGTGTGTGTGTAAAAAGGACACGAAGTAAGAAGCCCTCTAGAATTTCTGCAAGAATGTGTGTGTTTGTGTTTGTAAAAATGACATTAATCAGGCACCCTCAAGAGATTCAAAAAGGGTGTGTGTGTGTGTGTGTGTGTGTGTGTAAAAAAGGCACGAAGTCAGAAGCCCTCTAGAGATTCTGCCATGGTGTGTGTGTAAAAAGAACAAGAAGTCAGAAGCAATCAAGATATACTGCAAGGGTCTGAGTGTGAGTGTTTGTGTGTGTGTGTGTAAAAAGGACACGAAGTCAGAAGCCCTCCAGAGATTCCCCAAGGGTGCGTGTATGTGTGTGTGTGTGTAAAAATGAAACAAAATCAGAAGCCCTCTAGTGATTCTGGAAGGGTGTGTTTGTGTGTGTGTGTCCTAAAAAGGACACGAAGTCAGAGGCCCTCCAGAGATTCTGTAGGGGCATGATTGTGTGTGTGTGTGTGTAAATAAAAGGTACAAAGTCAGAAGCCCTCCAGAGATTTTGCAAGTGTTTTTGTGTGTATACGTGTGTAAAAAGGACATGAAATCAGACGCCCTACAGAGATTCTGCAAGGGTGCCTGTATGTTTGTGTGTGTAAAAAAGACACGAAATCAGAAGCCTTATAGAGATTGTGGAAGTGTGTGTTTGTGTGTGTGTATGTGTTTGTACAATGGACATTAAGTCAGAAACCCTCCAGAGATTCTGAAAGTGTGTGTGTGTGTGTGTGTGTGTGTAAAAAGGAAACGAAGTCATAAGCCCTCTAGAGATTCTACCATGGTGTGTGTGTGTGTGTGTTTGTATAAAAAGTCCACGAATTTAGAAGCCCACTAGGGATTCTGCAAGGGTCTGACTGTGAGAGTGTTTGCGTATGTGTGTAAAAAGGCCATGAAGTCAGAAACCCTCCAGATAATCTGCAAGGATATGAGTGTGAGTATGTGTGTGTGTGTGTGTGTGTGTGTGTGTGTTTGTGTGTATAAAAAGGACACAATGCCAGAAGCCCTCAAGAGATTCTGGAAAGTTGTGTGTGAGAGTGAGTGAAAAGGACACGAAGTCAGAAACCCTCCAGAGATTCTACAAGGGTGTGAGTGTTTCTTTGTGCGTGACTAAAAAAGACACGAAGTCAGAAGCCCTCTAGAGTTTTTGCAGGGGTATGAGAGTGAGTGTGTGTTTGTGTGAGTGTAAAAAGGACACGAAGTCAGTTGCCCTCCAGAGATACTGCAAGGGTGTGTGTGTGTGTGTGTGTGTATAAAAAGGACATGACCTCCGAAGCCCTCCAGAGATTTTGCAAGGGTATGAGTGTGAGTGTGTGTGTGTCTAAAAAGGACAGTAAACCAGAAGACTTTTAGTGACTCTGTGAGTGTGTGTGTGTGTTTCTGCGTGTAAACAGGACATTAATTCAGAAACCCTCCAGAGATTCTGCAACGGTGTGTGTGTATGTGTGTGTGTGTGTGTGTGTGTGTTTGTGTGTATAAAAAGAACACGATGTCAGAAGCCCTGAAGAGATTCTGGAAGGTTGTGTGTGAGAGTGAGTGAAAAAGACACGAAGTCAGAAACCCTCCAGATATTCTGAAGGGTGTGAGTGTTTTTGTGTGTGTGACTAAAAAGGACACGAAGTAAGAAGCCCTCAAGAGTTTTTGCAGGTGTATGAGAGTGAGAGTGAGAGTGTGTTTGTGTGAGTGTATAAAGGACACAAAGTCAGTTGCCCTCAAGAGATACTGGAACGTTGTGTGTGTGTGTGTAAAAAGGAAACCAAATCAGTAGCCTTCTAGAGATTTGCAAGGAAGTGTGTGAGTGTAAAGGACACGAAACCGGAAGCTTTATAGAGATTCTGGAAGTGTGTATGTGTGTGTATGTGTTTGTAAAACGGACATTAAGTCAGAAACCCTCCAGAGATTCCTAAAGTGTGTTTGTGTGTGTGTGTGTAAAAAGGAAACGAAGTCATAAGCCCTCTAGAGATTCTACCATGGTGTGTGTGTGTGTTTGTATAAAAAGTACATGAATTTAGAAGCCCACTAGGGATTCTGCAAGGGTCTGAGTGTGAGAGTGTTTGTGTATGTGTGTAAAAAGGCCATGAAGTCAGAAAACCTCCAGATAATCTGCAAGGATATGAGTGTGAGTATGTGTGTGTGTGTGAGTGTGTGTTGTGTGTATAAAAAGGACACAATGCCAGAAGCCCTCAAGAGATTCTGGAAAGTTGTGTGTGAGAGTGAGTGAAAAGGAAACGAAGTCAGAAACCCTCCAGAGATTCAACAAGGGTGTGAGTGTTTCTTTGTGCGTGACTAAAAAAGACACGAAGTCAGAAGCCCTCTAGAGTTTTTCAAGGGGTATGAGTGTGAGTCTGTGTTTGTGTGAGTGTAAAAAGGACACGAAGTCAGTTGCCCTCCATAGACACTGAAAGGGTGCGTGTGTGTGTGTGTGTGTATAAAAAGGACATGACCTCCGAAGCCCTCCAGAGATTTTGCAAGGGTATGAGTGTGAGTGTGTGTGTGTCTAAAAAGGACAGTAAACCAGAAGACTTTTAGAGACCTGTGAGAGTGTGTGTGTGTGTGTTTGTGTGTGAAAACAGGACATTAATTCAGAAAACCTCCAGAGATTCTGCAACGGGGTGTGTGTGTGTGTGTGTAAAAAGTACACGAAGTTAGAAGCCGTCTAGAGATTCTGCCATGGTGTGTGTGTGTGTGTTTGTGTTAAAAGGACACGAAGTCAGAAGCCCTCTAGAGATTCTGCAAGGGTCTGAGTGTGTGTGTGTGTGTGTGTGTGTTTGTGTGTGTCTGTAAAAAGGACACAAAGCCAGAAGTTCTCCAGAGATTCTGTAAGATTGTGTGTGTGTTTGTGTAAAAAGGAAACCAAATCAGTAGCCTTCTAGAGATTTGCAAGGAAGTGTGTGGGTGTGAGTGTAAAGGACACGAAACCAGAAGCTTTATAGAGATTCTGGAAGTGTGTGTGTGTGTGTGTGTGTGTGTGTGTGTGTGTGTGTATGTGTCTGTAAAACGGACATTAAGTCAGAAACCCTCCAGAGATCTGAAAGTGTGTGTGTTTGTGTAAAAAGGAAACGAAGTCATAAGCCCTCTAGAGATTCTATCATGGTGTGTGTGTGTGTGTGTGTTTGTAATAAAAGTATACGAATTTAGAAGCCCACTAGGGATTCTGCAAGGGTCTGAGTGTGAATGTGTTTGTGTGTGTGTGTGTAAAAAGGCCATGAAGTCAGAAGCCTTCCAGAGATTCTGCAAGAGTATGAGTGTGAGTATGTGTGTGTGTGTGTGTTTGTGTGTATAAAAGGGACACGATGTCAGTAGCCCTCAAGAGAATCTGGAAGGTTGTGTGTGAGAGTGAGTGAAAAAGACACGAAGTCAGAAACCCTCCAGAGATTCTGAAGGGTGTGAGTGTTTTAGTGTGTGTGACTAAAAAGGACACGAAGTAAGAAGCCCTCAAGAGTTTTGCAGGAGTATGAGAGTGAGTGTGTGTTTGTGTGAGTGTAAAAAGGACACGAAGTCAGTTGCCCTCCAGAGATTCAGGAAGGGTGTGTCTGTGTGTGTGTGTGTGTGTAAAAAGGACACGAAGTAAGAAGCCCTCTAGAATTTCTGCAAGAATGTGTGTGTTTGTGTTTGTAAAAATGACATTAATCAGGCACCCTCAAGAGATTCAAAAAGGGTGTGTGTGTGTGTGTGTGTGTGTGTGTGTGTAAAAGGCACGAAGTCAGAAGCCCTCTAGAGATTCTGCCATGGTGTGTGTGTAAAAAGAACAAGAAGTCAGAAGCAATCAAGATATACTGCAAGGGTCTGAGTGTGAGTGTTTGTGTGTGTGTGTGTAAAAAGGACACGAAGTCAGAAGCCCTCCAGAGATTCCCCAAGGGTGCGTGTATGTGTGTGTGTGTGTAAAAATGAAACAAAATCAGAAGCCCTCTAGTGATTCTGGAAGGGTGTGTTTGTGTGTGTGTGTCCTAAAAAGGACACGAAGTCAGAGGCCCTCCAGAGATTCTGTAGGGGCATGATTGTGTGTGTGTGTGTGTGTGTGTGTGTGTAAGTAAAAGGTACAAAGTCAGAAGCCCTCCAGAGATTTTGCAAGTGTTTTTGTGTGTATACGTGTGTAAAAAGGACATGAAATCAGACGCCCTACAGAGATTCTGCAAGGGTGCCTGTATGTTTGTGTGTGTAAAAAAGACACGAAATCAGAAGCCTTATAGAGATTGTGGAAGTGTGTGTGTGTGTGTGTGTATGTGTTTGTACAATGGACATTAAGTCAGAAACCCTCCAGAGATTCTGAAAGTGTGTGTGTGTGTGTGTGTGTGTGTAAAAAGGAAACGAAGTCATAAGCCCTCTAGAGATTCTACCATGGTGTGTGTGTGTGTGTGTGTTTGTATAAAAAGTCCACGAATTTAGAAGCCCACTAGGGATTCTGCAAGGGTCTGACTGTGAGAGTGTTTGCGTATGTGTGTAAAAAGGCCATGAAGTCAGAAACCCTCCAGATAATCTGCAAGGATATGAGTGTGAGTATGTGTGTGTGTGTGTGTGTGTGTGTGTGTGTGTTTGTGTGTATAAAAAGGACACAATGCCAGAAGCCCTCAAGAGATTCTGGAAAGTTGTGTGTGAGAGTGAGTGAAAAGGACACGAAGTCAGAAACCCTCCAGAGATTCTACAAGGGTTTGAGTGTTTCTTTGTGCGTGACTAAAAAAGACACGAAGTCAGAAGCCCTCTAGAGTTTTTGCAGGGGTATGAGAGTGAGTGTGTGTTTGTGTGAGTGTAAAAAGGACACGAAGTCAGTTGCCCTCCAGAGATACTGCAAGGGTGTGTGTGTGTGTGTGTGTGTATAAAAAGGACATGACCTCCGAAGCCCTCCAGAGATTTTGCAAGGGTATGAGTGTGAGTGTGTGTGTGTCTAAAAAGGACAGTAAACCAGAAGACTTTTAGTGACTCTGTGAGTGTGTGTGTGTGTTTCTGCGTGTAAACAGGACATTAATTCAGAAACCCTCCAGAGATTCTGCAACGGTGTGTGTGTATGTGTGTGTGTGTGTGTGTGTTTGTGTGTATAAAAAGAACACGATGTCAGAAGCCCTGAAGAGATTCTGGAAGGTTGTGTGTGAGAGTGAGTGAAAAAGACACGAAGTCAGAAACCCTCCAGATATTCTGAAGGGTGTGAGTGTTTTTGTGTGTGTGACTAAAAAGGACACGAAGTAAGAAGCCCTCAAGAGTTTTTGCAGGTGTATGAGAGTGAGAGTGAGAGTGTGTTTGTGTGAGTGTATAAAGGACACAAAGTCAGTTGCCCTCAAGAGATACTGGAACGTTGTGTGTGTGTGTGTAAAAAGGAAACCAAATCAGTAGCCTTCTAGAGATTTGCAAGGAAGTGTGTGAGTGTAAAGGACACGAAACCGGAAGCTTTATAGAGATTCTGGAAGTGTGTATGTGTGTGTATGTGTTTGTAAAACGGACATTAAGTCAGAAACCCTCCAGAGATTCCTAAAGTGTGTTTGTGTGTGTGTGTGTAAAAAGGAAACGAAGTCATAAGCCCTCTAGAGATTCTACCATGGTGTGTGTGTGTGTTTGTATAAAAAGTACATGAATTTAGAAGCCCACTAGGGATTCTGCAAGGGTCTGAGTGTGAGAGTGTTTGTGTATGTGTGTAAAAAGGCCATGAAGTCAGAAAACCTCCAGATAATCTGCAAGGATATGAGTGTGAGTATGTGTGTGTGTGTGTGAGTGTGTGTTGTGTGTATAAAAAGGACACAATGCCAGAAGCCCTCAAGAGATTCTGGAAAGTTGTGTGTGAGAGTGAGTGAAAAGGAAACGAAGTCAGAAACCCTCCAGAGATTCAACAAGGGTGTGAGTGTTTCTTTGTGCGTGACTAAAAAAGACACGAAGTCAGAAGCCCTCTAGAGTTTTTCCAGGGGTATGAGTGTGAGTCTGTGTTTGTGTGAGTGTAAAAAGGACACGAAGTCAGTTGCCCTCCATAGACACTGAAAGGGTGCGTGTGTGTGTGTGTGTGTATAAAAAGGACATGACCTCCGAAGCCCTCCAGAGATTTTGCAAGGGTATGAGTGTGAGTGTGTGTGTGTCTAAAAAGGACAGTAAACCAGAAGACTTTTAGAGACCTGTGAGAGTGTGTGTGTGTGTGTTTGTGTGTGAAAACAGGACATTAATTCAGAAAACCTCCAGAGATTCTGCAACGGGGTGTGTGTGTGTGTGTGTAAAAAGTACACGAAGTTAGAAGCCGTCTAGAGATTCTGCCATGGTGTGTGTGTGTGTGTTTGTGTTAAAAGGACACGAAGTCAGAAGCCCTCTAGAGATTCTGCAAGGGTCTGAGTGTGTGTGTGTGTGTGTGTGTGTTTGTGTGTGTCTGTAAAAAGGACACAAAGCCAGAAGTTCTCCAGAGATTCTGTAAGATTGTGTGTGTGTTTGTGTAAAAAGGAAACCAAATCAGTAGCCTTCTAGAGATTTGCAAGGAAGTGTGTGGGTGTGAGTGTAAAGGACACGAAACCAGAAGCTTTATAGAGATTCTGGAAGTGTGTGTGTGTGTGTGTGTGTGTGTGTGTATGTGTTTGCAAAACGGACATTAAGTCAGAATCCCTCCAGAGATCTGAAAGTGTGTGTGTGTGTGTGTGTAAAAAGGAAACGAAGTCATAAGCCCTCTAGAGATTCTATCATGGTGTGTGTGTGTGTGTGTGTGTGTGTGTTTGTAATAAAAGTATACGAATTTAGAAGCCCACTAGGGATTCTGCAAGGGTCTGAGTGTGAATGTGTTTGTGTGTGTGTGTGTAAAAAGGCCATGAAGTCAGAAGCCTTCCAGAGATTCTGCAAGAGTATGAGTGTGAGTATGTGTGTGTGTGTGTGTTTGTGTGTATAAAAGGGACACGATGTCAGTAGCCCTCAAGAGAATCTGGAAGGTTGTGTGTGAGAGTGAGTGAAAAAGACACGAAGTCAGAAACCCTCCAGAGATTCTGAAGGGTGTGAGTGTTTTAGTGTGTATGACTAAAAAGGACACGAAGTAAGAAGCCCTCAAGAGTTTTGCAGGAGTATGAGAGTGAGTGTGTGTTTGTGTGAGTGTAAAAAGGACACGAAGTCAGTTGCCCTCCAGAGATTCAGGAAGGGTGTGTCTGTGTGTGTGTGTGTGTGTAAAAAGGACACGAAGTAAGAAGCCCTCTAGAATTTCTGCAAGAATGTGTGTGTTTGTGTTTGTAAAAATGACATTAATCAGGCACCTTCAAGAGATTCAAAAAGGGTGTGTGTGTGTGTGTGTGTGTGTGTGTGTGTGTAAAAAAGGCACGAAGTCAGAAGCCCTCTAGAGATTCTGCCATGGTGTGTGTGTAAAAAGAACAAGAAGTCAGAAGCAATCAAGATATACTGCATGGGTCTGAGTGTGAGTGTTTGTGTGTGTGTGTGTAAAAAGGACACGAAGTCAGAAGCCCTCCAGAGATTCCCCAAGGGTGCGTGTATGTGTGTGTGTGTGTAAAAATGAAACAAAATCAGAAGCCCTCTAGTGATTCTGGAAGGGTGTGTTTGTGTGTGTGTGTCCTAAAAAGGACACGAAGTCAGAGGCCCTCCAGAGATTCTGTAGGGGCATGATTGTGTGTGTGTGTGTGTGTGTGTAAGTAAAAGGTACAAAGTCAGAAGCCCTCCAGAGATTTTGCAAGTGTTTTTGTGTGTATGCGTGTGTAAAAAGGACATGAAATCAGATGCCCTACAGAGATTCTGCAAGGGTGCGTGTATGTTTGTGTGTGTAAAAAAGACACGAAATCAGAAGCCTTATAGAGATTCTAAAAGTGTGTGTGTGTGTGTGTGTGTGTGTATGTGTTTTAAAACGGACATTAAGTCAGAAACCCTCCAGAGATTCTGAAAGTGTGTGTGTGTGTGTGTGTGTGTGTGTGTAAAAAGGAAACGAAGTCATAAGCCCTCTAGAGATTCTACCATGGTGTGTGTGTGTGTGTTTGTATAAAAAGTACACGAATTTAGAAGCCCACTAGGGATTCTGCAAGGGTCTGACTGTGAGAGTGTTTGCGTATGTGTGTAAAAAGGCCATGAAGTCAGAAACCCTCCAGATAATCTGCAAGGATATGAGTGTCAGTGTGTGTGTGTGTGTGTGTGTGTGTTTGTGTGTATAAAAAGGACACAATGCCAGAAGCCCTCAAGAGATTCTGGAAAGTTGTGTGTGAGAGTGAGTGAAAAGGACACGAAGTCAGAAAACCTCCAGAGATTCTACAAGGGTGTGAGTGTTTCTTTGTGTGTGACTAAAAAAGACACGAAGTCAGAAGCCCTCTAGAGTTTTTGCAGGGGTATGAGAGTGAGTGTGTGTTTGTGTGAGTGTAAATAGGACACGAAGTCAGTTGCCCTCCAGAGATACTGCAAGGGTGCGTGTGTGTGTGTGTGTGTAAAAAGGACATGACTTCCGAAGCCATCCAGAGATTTTGCAAGGGTATGAGTGTGAGTGTGTGTGTGTGTGTGTGTAAAAAGGACAGTAAACCAGAAGACTTTTAGAGACTCTGTGAGTGTGTGTGTGTGTTTGTGCGTGTAAACAGGACATTAATTCAGAAACCCTCCAGAGATTCTGCAACGGTGTGTGTGTATGTGTGTGTGTGTGTGTGTGTGTGTGTGTTTGTGTGTATAAAAAGAACACGATGTCAGAAGCCCTCAAGAGATTCTGGAAGGTTGTGTGTGAGAGTGAGTGAAAAAGACACGAAGTCAGAAACCCTCCAGATATTCTGAAGGGTGTGAGTGTTTTTGTGTGTGTGACTAAAAAGGACACGAAGTAAGAAGCCCTCAAGAGTTTTTGCAGGTGTATGAGAGTGAGAGTGTGTTTGTGTGAGTGTATAAAGGACACAAAGTCAGTTGCCCTCAAGAGATACTGCGAGGTTGTGTGTGTGTGTGTAAAAAGGAAACCAAATCAGTAGCCTTCTAGAGATTTGCAAGGAAGTGTGTGGGTGTGAGTGTAAAGGACACGAAACCAGAAGCTTTATAGAGATTCTGGAAGTGTGTATGTGTGTGTATGTGTTTGTAAAACGGACATTAAGTCAGAAACCCTCCAGAGATTCCTGAAGTGTGTGTGTGTGTGTGTGTGTGTGTAAAAAGGAAACGAAGTCATAAGCCCTCTAGAGATTCTACCATGGTGTGTGTGTGTGTTTGTATAAAAAGTACATGAATTTAGAAGCCCACTAGGGATTCTGCAAGGGTCTGAGTGTGAGAGTGTTTGTGTATGTGTGTAAAAAGGCCATGAAGTCAGAAAACCTCTAGATAATCTGCAAGGATATGAGTGTGAGTATGTGTGTGTGTGTGAGTGTGTGTTTGTGTGTATAAAAAGGACACAATGCCAGAAGACCTCAAGAGATTCTGGAAAGTTGTGTGTGAGAGTGAGTGAAAAGGAAACGAAGTCAGAAACCCTCCAGAGATTCTACAAGGGTGTGAGTGTTTCTTTGTGCGTGACTAAAAAAGACACGAAGTCAGAAGCCCTCTAGAGTTTTTGCAGGGGTATGAGAGTGAGTGTGTGTTTGTGTGAGTGTAAAAAGGACACGAAGTCAGTTGCCCTCCAGAGATACTGCAAGGGTGTGTGTGTGTGTGTGTGTGTGTATAAAAATGACATGACCTCCGAAGCCCTCCAGAGATTTTGCAAGGGTATGAGTGTGAGTGTGTGTGTGTCTAAAAAGGACAGTAAACCAGAAGACTTTTAGTGACTCTGTGAGTGTGTGTGTGTGTTTCTGCGTGTAAACAGGACATTAATTCAGAAACCCTCCAGAGATTCTGCAACGGGGTGTGTGTATGTGTGTGTGTGTGTGTGTGTGTTTGTGTGTATAAAAAGAACACGATGTCAGAAGCCCTGAAGAGATTCTGGAAGGTTGTGTGTGAGAATGAGTGGAAAAGACACGAAGTCAGAAACCCTCCAGATATTCTGAAGGGTGTGAGTGTTTTTGTGTGTGTGACTAAAAAGGACACGAAGTAAGAAGCCCTCAAGAGTTTTTGCAGGTGTATGAGAGTGAGAGTGTGTTTGTGTGAGTGTATAAAGGACACAAAGTCAGTTGCCCTCAAGAGATACTGCGAGGTTGTGTGTGTGTGTGTAAAAAGGAAACCAAATCAGTAGCCTTCTAGAGATTTGCAAGGAAGTGTGTGGGTGTGAGTGTAAAGGACACGAAACCAGAAGCTTTATAGAGATTCTGGAAGTGTGTATGTGTGTGTATGTGTTTGTAAAACGGACATTAAGTCAGAAACCCTCCAGAGATTCCTAAAGTGTGTTTGTGTGTGTGTGTGTAAAAAGGAAACGAAGTCATAAGCCCTCTAGAGATTCTACCATGGTGTGTGTGTGTGTTTGTGTAAAAAGTACATGAATTTAGAAGCCCACTAGGGATTCTGCAAGGGTCTGAGTGTGAGAGTGTTTGTGTATGTGTGTAAAAAGGCCATGAAGTCAGAAAACCTCCAGATAATCTTCAAGGATATGAGGGTGAGTATGTGTGTGTGTGTGAGTGTGTGTTTTTGTGTATAAAAAGGACACAATGCCAGAAGCCCTCAAGAGATTCTGGAAAGTTGTGTGTGAGAGTGAGTGAAAAGGAAACGAAGTCAGAAACCCTCCAGAGATTCTACAAGGGTGTGAGTGTTTCTTTGTGCGTGACTAAAAAAGACACGAAGTCAGAAGCACTCTAGAGTTTTTCCAGGGGTATGAGTGTGAGTCTTTGTTTGTGTGAGTGTAAAAAGGACACGAAGTCAGTTGCCCTCCATAGACACTGAAAGGGTTCGTGTGTGTGTGTGTGTGTGTATAAAAAGGACATGACCTGCGAAGCCCTCCAGAGATTTTGCAAGGGTATGAGTGTGAGTGTGTGGGTGTCTAAAAAGGACAGTAAACCAGAAGACTTTTAGAGACCTGTGAGAGTGTGTGTGTGTGTGTGTTTGTGTGTGTAAACAGGACATTAATTCAGAAAACCTCCAGAGATTCTGCAACGGGGTGTGTGTGTGTGTGTGTGTAAAAAGTACACGAAGTTAGAAGCCGTCTAGAGATTCTGCCATGGTGTGTGTGTGTGTGTTTGTGTTAAAAGGACACGAAGTCAGAAGCCCTCTAGAGATTCTGCAAGGGTCTGAGTGTGTGTGTGTGTGTGTGTGTTTGTGTGTGTCTGTAAAAAGGACACAAAGCCAGAAGTTCTCCAGAGATTCTGTAAGATTGTGTGTGTGTTTGTGTAAAAAGGAAACCAAATCAGTAGCCTTCTAGAGATTTGCAAGGAAGTGTGTGGGTGTGAGTGTAAAGGACACGAAACCAGAAGCTTTATAGAGATTCTGGAAGTGTGTGTGTGTGTGTGTGTGTGTGTGTATGTGTTTGTAAAACGGACATTAAGTCAGAATCCCTCCAGAGATCTGAAAGTGTGTGTGTGTGTGTTTAAAAAGGAAACGAAGTCATAAGCCCTCTAGAGATTCTATCATGGTGTGTGTGTGTGTGTGTGTGTGTGTGTGTGTGTGTGTTTGTAATAAAAGTATACGAATTTAGAAGCCCACTAGGGATTCTGCAAGGGTCTGAGTGTGAATGTGTTTGTGTGTGTGTGTGTAAAAAGGCCATGAAGTCAGAAGCCTTCCAGAGATTCTGCAAGAGTATGAGTGTGAGTATGTGTGTGTGTGTGTGTGTTTGTGTGTATAAAAGGGACACGATGTCAGTAGCCCTCAAGAGAATCTGGAAGGTTGTGTGTGATAGTGAGTGAAAAAGACACGAAGTCAGAAACCCTCCAGAGATTCTGAAGGGTGTGAGTGTTTTAGTGTGTGTGACTAAAAAGGACACGAAGTAAGAAGCCCTCAAGAGTTTTGCAGGAGTATGAGAGTGAGTGTGTGTTTGTGTGAGTGTAAAAAGGACACGAAGTCAATTGCCCTCCAGAGATTCAGGAAGGGTGTGTCTGTGTTTGTGTGTGTGTGTAAAAAGGACACGAAGTAAGAAAAAACAGGACATTAATTCCGAAAACCTCCAGAGATTCTGCAACGGGGTGTGTGTGTGTGTGTGTAAAAAGTACACGAAGTTAGAAGCCGTCTAGAGATTCTGCCATGGTGTGTGTGTGTGTGTGTGTTTGTGTTAAAAGGACACGAAGTCAGAAGCCCTCTAGAAATTCTGCAAGGGTCTGAGTGTGTGTGTGTGTGTGTGTTTGTGTGTGTCTGTAAAAAGGACACAAAGCCAGAAGTTCTCCAGAGATTCTGTAAGATTGTGTGTGTGTTTGTGTAAAAAGGAAACCAAATCAGTAGCCTTCTAGAGATTTGCAAGGAAGTGTGTGGGTGTGAGTGTAAAGGACACGAAACCAGAAGCTTTATAGAGATTCTGGAAGTGTGTGTGTGTGTGTGTGTGTGTATGTGTCTGTAAAACGGACATTAAGTCAGAAACCCTCCAGAGATCTGAAAGTGTGTGTGTGTGTGTAAAAAGGAAACGAAGTCATAAGCCCTCTAGAGATTCTATCATGGTGTGTGTGTGTGTGTTTGTAATAAAAGTATACGAATTTAGAAGCCCACTAGGGATTCTGCAAGGGTCTGAGTGTGAATGTGTTTGTGTGTGTGTGTGTAAAAAGGCCATGAAGTCAGAAGCCTTCCAGAGATTCTGCAAGAGTATGAGTGTGAGTATGTGTGTGTGTGTGTGTTTGTGTGTATAAAAGGGACACGATGTCAGTAGCCCTCAAGAGAATCTGGAAGGTTGTGTGTGAGAGTGAGTGAAAAAGACACGAAGTCAGAAACCCTCCAGAGATTCTGAAGGGTGTGAGTGTTTTAGTGTGTGTGACTAAAAAGGACACGAAGTAAGAAGCCCTCAAGAGTTTTGCAGGAGTATGAGAGTGAGTGTGTGTTTGTGTGAGTGTAAAAAGGACACGAAGTCAGTTGCCCTCCAGAGATTCAGGAAGGGTGTGTCTGTGTGTGTGTGTGTGTAAAAAGGACACGAAGTAAGAAGCCCTCTAGAATTTCTGCAAGAATGTGTGTGTTTGTGTTTGTAAAAATGACATTAATCAGGCACCCTCAAGAGATTCAAAAAGGGTGTGTGTGTGTGTGTGTGTGTGTGTGTGTAAAAAAGGCACGAAGTCAGAAGCCCTCTAGAGATTCTGCCATGGTGTGTGTGTAAAAAGAACAAGAAGTCAGAAGCAATCAAGATATACTGCAAGGGTCTGAGTGTGAGTGTTTGTGTGTGTGTGTGTAAAAAGGACACGAAGTCAGAAGCCCTCCAGAGATTCCCCAAGGGTGCGTGTATGTGTGTGTGTGTGTAAAAATGAAACAAAATCAGAAGCCCTCTAGTGATTCTGGAAGGGTGTGTTTGTGTGTGTGTGTCCTAAAAAGGACACGAAGTCAGAGGCCCTCCAGAGATTCTGTAGGGGCATGATTGTGTGTGTGTGTGTGTGTGTGTGTGTAAGTAAAAGGTACAAAGTCAGAAGCCCTCCAGAGATTTTGCAAGTGTTTTTGTGTGTATGCGTGTGTAAAAAGGACATGAAATCAGACGCCCTACAGAGATTCTGCAAGGGTGCCTGTATGTTTGTGTGTGTAAAAAAGACACGAAATCAGAAGCCTTATAGAGATTGTGGAAGTGTGTGTGTGTGTATGTGTTTGTACAATGAACATTAAGTCAGAAACCCTCCAGAGATTCTGAAAGTGTGTGTGTGTGTGTGTGTGTAAAAAGGAAACGAAGTCATAAGCCCTCTAGAGATTCTACCATGGTGTGTGTGTGTGTGTTTGTATAAAAAGTACACGAATTTAGAAGCCCACTAGGGATTCTGCAAGGGTCTGACTGTGAGAGTGTTTGCGTATGTGTGTAAAAAGGCCATGAAGTCAGAAACCCTCCAGATAATCTGCAAGGATATGAGTGTGAGTATGTGTGTGTGTGTGTGTGTGTGTGTGTTTGTGTGTATAAAAAGGACACAATGCCAGAAGCCCTCAAGAGATTCTGGAAAGTTGTGTGTGAGAGTGAGTGAAAAGGACACGAAGTCAGAAACCCTCCAGAGATTCTACAAGGGTGTGAGTGTTTCTTTGTGCGTGACTAAAAAAGACACGAAGTCAGAAGCCCTCTAGAGTTTTTGCAGGGGTATGAGAGTGAGTGTGTGTTTGTGTGAGTGTAAAAAGGACACGAAGTCAGTTGCCCTCCAGAGATACTGCAAGGGTGTGTGTGTGTGTGTGTGTGTATAAAAAGGACATGACCTCCGAAGCCCTCCAGAGATTTTGCAAGGGTATGAGTGTGAGTGTGTGTGTGTCTAAAAAGGACAGTAAACCAGAAGACTTTTAGTGACTCTGTGAGTGTGTGTGTGTGTTTCTGCGTGTAAACAGGACATTAATTCAGAAACCCTCCAGAGATTCTGCAACGGTGTGTGTGTATGTGTGTGTGTGTGTGTGTGTGTGTTTGTGTGTATAAAAAGAACACGATGTCAGAAGCCCTGAAGAGATTCTGGAAGGTTGTGTGTGAGAGTGAGTGAAAAAGACACGAAGTCAGAAACCCTCCAGATATTCTGAAGGGTGTGAGTGTTTTTGTGTGTGTGACTAAAAAGGACACGAAGTAAGAAGCCCTCAAGAGTTTTTGCAGGTGTATGAGAGTGAGAGTGAGAGTGTGTTTGTGTGAGTGTATAAAGGACACAAAGTCAGTTGCCCTCAAGAGATACTGGAACGTTGTGTGTGTGTGTGTAAAAAGGAAACCAAATCAGTAGCCTTCTAGAGATTTGCAAGGAAGTGTGTGAGTGTAAAGGACACGAAACCGGAAGCTTTATAGAGATTCTGGAAGTGTGTATGTGTGTGTATGTGTTTGTAAAACGGACATTAAGTCAGAAACCCTCCAGAGATTCCTAAAGTGTGTTTGTGTGTGTGTGTGTAAAAAGGAAACGAAGTCATAAGCCCTCTAGAGATTCTACCATGGTGTGTGTGTGTGTTTGTATAAAAAGTACATGAATTTAGAAGCCCACTAGGGATTCTGCAAGGGTCTGAGTGTGAGAGTGTTTGTGTATGTGTGTAAAAAGGCCATGAAGTCAGAAAACCTCCAGATAATCTGCAAGGATATGAGGGTGAGTATGTGTGTGTGTGTGAGTGTGTGTTTGTGTGTATAAAAAGGACACAATGCCAGAAGCCCTCAAGAGATTCTGGAAAGTTGTGTGTGAGAGTGAGTGAAAAGGAAACGAAGTCAGAAACCCTCCAGAGATTCTACAAGGGTGTGAGTGTTTCTTTGTGCGTGACTAAAAAAGACACGAAGTCAGAAGCCCTCTAGAGTTTTTCCAGGGGTATGAGTGTGAGTCTGTGTTTGTGTGAGTGTAAAAAGGACACGAAGTCAGTTGCCCTCCATAGACACTGAAAGGGTGCGTGTGTGTGTGTGTGTGTGTGTGTATAAAAAGGACATGACCTCCGAAGCCCTCCAGAGATTTTGCAAGGGTATGAGTGTGAGTGTGTGTGTGTCTAAAAAGGACAGTAAACCAGAAGACTTTTAGAGACCTGTGAGAGTGTGTGTGTGTGTGTTTGTGTGTGTAAACAGGACATTAATTCAGAAAACCTCCAGAGATTCTGCAACGGGGTGTGTGTGTGTGTGTGTAAAAAGTACACGAAGTTAGAAGCCGTCTAGAGATTCTGCCATGGTGTGTGTGTGTGTTTGTGTAAAAAGGACACGAAGTCAGAAGCCCTCTAGAGATTCTGCAAGGGTCTGAGTGTGTGTGTGTGTGTGTTTGTGTGTGTCTGTAAAAAGGACACAAAGCCAGAAGTTCTCCAGAGATTCTGTAAGATTGTGTGTGTGTTTGTGTAAAAAGGAAACCAAATCAGTAGCCTTCTAGAGATTTGCAAGGAAGTGTGTGGGTGTGAGTGTAAAGGACACAAAACCAGAAGCTTTATAGAGATTCTGGAAGTGTGTGTGTGTGTGTGTGTGTGTGTATGTGTTTGTAAAACGGACATTAAGTCAGAAACCCTCCAGAGATCTGAAAGTGTGTGTGTGTGTGTGTGTGTGTAAAAAGGAAACGAAGTCATAAGCCCTCTAGAGATTCTATCATGGTGTGTGTGTGTGTGTGTGTGTGTTTGTAATAAAAGTATACGAATTTAGAAGCCCACTAGGGATTCTGCAAGGGTCTGAGTGTGAATGTGTTTGTGTGTGTGTGTGTAAAAAGGCCATGAAGTCAGAAGCCTTCCAGAGATTCTGCAAGAGTATGAGTGTGAGTATGTGTGTGTGTGTGTGTTTGTGTGTATAAAAGGGACACGATGTCAGTAGCCCTCAAGAGAATCTGGAAGGTTGTGTGTGAGAGTGAGTGAAAAAGACACGAAGTCAGAAACCCTCCAGAGATTCTGAAGGGTGTGAGTGTTTTAGTGTGTATGACTAAAAAGGACACGAAGTAAGAAGCCCTCAAGAGTTTTGCAGGAGTATGAGAGTGAGTGTGTGTTTGTGTGAGTGTAAAAAGGACACGAAGTCAGTTGCCCTCCAGAGATTCAGGAAGGGTGTGTCTGTGTGTGTGTGTGTGTAAAAAGGACACGAAATAAGAAGCCCTCTAGAATTTCTGCAAGAATGTGTGTGTTTGTGTTTGTAAAAATGACATTAATCAGGCACCCTCAAGAGATTCAAAAAGGGTGTGTGTGTGTGTGTGTGTGTGTGTAAAAAAGGCACGAAGTCAGAAGCCCTCTAGAGATTCTGCCATGGTGTGTGTGTAAAAAGAACAAGAAGTCAGAAGCAATCAAGATATACTGCAAGGGTCTGAGTGTGAGTGTTTGTGTGTGTGTGTGTAAAAAGGACACGAAGTCAGAAGCCCTCCAGAGATTCCCCAAGGGTGCGTGTATGTGTGTGTGTGTGTAAAAATGAAACAAAATCAGAAGCCCTCTAGTGATTCTGGAAGGGTGTGTTTGTGTGTGTGTGTCCTAAAAAGGACACGAAGTCAGAGGCCCTCCAGAGATTCTGTAGGGGCATGATTGTGTGTGTGTGTGTGTGTGTGTGTGTAAGTAAAAGGTACAAAGTCAGAAGCCCTCCAGAGATTTTGCAAGTGTTTTTGTGTGTATGCGTGTGTAAAAAGGACATGAAATCAGATGCCCTACAGAGATTCTGCAAGGGTGCGTGTATGTTTGTGTGTGTAAAAAAGACACGAAATCAGAAGCCTTATAGAGATTCTAAAAGTGTGTGTGTGTGTGTGTGTGTGTATGTGTTTGTAAAATGGACATTAAGTCAGAAACCCTACAGAGATTCTGAAAGTGTGTGTGTGTGTGTGTGTGTGTGTGTAAAAAGGAAACGAAGTCATAAGCCCTCTAGAGATTCTACCATGGTGTGTGTGTGTGTGTTTGTATAAAAAGTACACGAATTTAGAAGCCCACTAGGGATTCTGCAAGGGTCTGACTGTGAGAGTGTTTGTGTATGTGTGTAAAAAGGACATGAAGTCAGAAACCCTCCAGATAATCTGCAAGGATATGAGTGTCAGTGTGTGTGTGTGTGTGTGTGTTTGTGTGTATAAAAAGGACACAATGCCAGAAGCCCTCAAGAGATTCTGGAAAGTTGTGTGTGAGAGTGAGTGAAAAGGACACGAAGTCAGAAAACCTCCAGAGATTCTACAAGGGTGTGAGTGTTTCTTTGTGCGTGACTAAAAAAACACGAAGTCAGAAGCCCTCTAGAGTTTTTGCAGGGGTATGAGAGTGAGTGTGTGTTTGTGTGAGTGTAAAAAGGACACGAAGTCAGTTGCCCTCCAGAGATACTGCAAGGGTGCGTGTGTGTGTGTGTGTGTGTATAAAAAGGACATGACCTCCGAAGCCCTCCAGAAATTTTGCAAGGGTATGAGTGTGAGTGTGTGTGTGTGTGTGTAAAAAGGACAGTAAACCAGAAGACTTTTAGAGACTCTGTGAGTGTGTGTGTGTGTTTTTGTGCGTGTAAACAGGACATTAATTCAGAAACCGTCCAGAGATTCTGCAACGGTGTGTGTGTATGTGTGTGTGTGTGTGTGTGTGTGTGTGTGTGTGTTTGTGTGTATAAAAAGAACACGATGCCAGAAGCCCTCAAGAGATTCTGGAAGGTTGTGTGTGAGAGTGAGTGAAAAAGACACGAAGTCAGAAACCCTCCAGATATTCTGAAGGGTGTGAGTGTTTTTGTGTGTGTGACTAAAAAGGACACGAAGTAAGAAGCCCTCAAGAGTTTTTGCAGGTCTATGAGAGTGAGAGTGTGTTTGTGTGAGTGTATAAAGGACACAAAGTCAGTTGCCCTCAAGAGATACTGCGAGGTTGTGTGTGTGTGTGTAAAAAGGAAACCAAATCAGTAGCCTTCTAGAGATTTGCAAGGAAGTGTGTGGGTGTGAGTGTAAAGGACACGAAACCAGAAGCTTTATAGAGATTCTGGAAGTGTGTATGTGTTTGTAAAACGGACATTAAGTCAGAAACCCTCCAGAGATTCCTGAAGTGTGTGTGTGTGTGTGTGTGTGTGTAAAAAGGAAACGAAGTCATAAGCCCTCTAGAGATTCTACCATGGTGTGTGTGTGTGTTTGTATAAAAAGTACATGAATTTAGAAGCCCACTAGGGATTCTGCAAGGGTCTGAGTGTGAGAGTGTTTGTGTATGTGTGTAAAAAGGCCATGAAGTCAGAAAACCTCTAGATAATCTGCAAGGATATGAGTGTGAGTATGTGTGTGTGTGTGAGTGTGTGTTTGTGTGTATAAAAAGGACACAATGTCAGAAGACCTCAAGAGATTCTGGAAAGTTGTGTGTGAGAGTGAGTGAAAAGGAAACGAAGTCAGAAACCCTCCAGAGATTCTACAAGGGTGTGAGTGTTTCTTTGTGCGTGACTAAAAAAGACACGAAGTCAGAAGCCCTCTAGAGTTTTTGCAGGGGTATGAGTGTGAGTCTGTGTTTGTGTGAGTGTAAAAAGGACACGAAGTCAGTTGCCCTCCATAGACACTGAAAGGGTGCGTGCGTGTGTGTGTGTGTGTATAAAAAGGACATGACCTCCGAAGCCCTCCAGAGATTTTGCAAGGGTATGAGTGTGAGTGTGTGTGTGTCTAAAAAGGACAGTAAACCAGAAGACTTTTAGAGACCTGTGAGAGTGTGTGTGTGTGTGTTTGTGTGTGTAAACAGGACATTAATTCAGAAAACCTCCAGAGATTCTGCAACGGGGTGTGTGTGTGTGTGTGTAAAAAGTACACGAAGTTAGAAGCCGTCTAGAGATTCTGCCATGGTGTGTGTGTGTGTTTGTGTTAAAAGGACACGAAGTCAGAAGCCCTCTAGAGATTCTGCAAGGGTCTGAGTGTGTGTGTGTGTGTGTTTGTGTGTGTCTGTAAAAAGGACACAAAGCCAGAAGTTCTCCAGAGATTCTGTAAGATTGTGTGTGTGTTTGTGTAAAAAGGAAACCAAATAAGTAGCCTTCTAGAGATTTGCAAGGAAGTGTGTGGGTGTGAGTGTAAAGGACACGAAACCAGAAGCTTTATAGAGATTCTGGAAGTGTGTGTGTGTGTGTGTATGTGTTTGTAAAACGGACATTAAGTCAGAAACCCTCCAGAGATCTGAAAGTGTGTGTGTGTGTGTGTGTAAAAAGGAAACGAAGTCATAAGCCCTCTAGAGATTCTATCATGGTGTGTGTGTGTGTGTGTGTGTGTTTGTAATAAAAGTATACGAATTTAGAAGCCCACTAGGGATTCTGCAAGGGTCTGAGTGTGAATGTGTTTGTGTGTGTGTGTGTAAAAAGGCCATGAAGTCAGAAGCCTTCCAGAGATTCTGCAAGAGTATGAGTGTGAGTATGTGTGTGTGTGTGTGTTTGTGTGTATAAAAGGGACACGATGTCAGTAGCCCTCAAGAGAATCTGGAAGGTTGTGTGTGAGAGTGAGTGAAAAAGACACGAAGTCAGAAACCCTCCAGAGATTCTGAAGGGTGTGAGTGTTTTAGTGTGTATGACTAAAAAGGACACGTAGTAAGTAGCCCTCAGGAGTTTTGCAGGAGTATGAGAGTGAGTGTGTGTTTGTGTGAGTGTAAAAAGGACACGAAGTCAGTTGCCCTCCAGAGATTCAGGAAGGGTGTGTCTGTGTGTGTGTGTGTGTAAAAAGGACACGAAATAAGAAGCCCTCTAGAATTTCTGCAAGAATGTGTGTGTTTGTGTTTGTAAAAATGACATTAATCAGGCACCCTCAAGAGATTCAAAAAGGGTGTGTGTGTGTGTGTGTGTGTGTGTGTGTGTAAAAAAGGCACGAAGTCAGAAGCCCTCTAGAGATTCTGCCATGGTGTGTGTGTAAAAAGAACAAGAAGTCAGAAGCAATCAAGATATACTGCAAGGGTCTGAGTGTGAGTGTTTGTGTGTGTGTGTGTAAAAAGGACACGAAGTCAGAAGCCCTCCAGAGATTCCCCAAGGGTGCGTGTATGTGTGTGTGTGTGTAAAAATGAAACAAAATCAGAAGCCCTCTAGTGATTCTGGAAGGGTGTGTTTGTGTGTGTGTGTCCTAAAAAGGACACGAAGTCAGAGGCCCTCCAGAGATTCTGTAGGGGCATGATTGTGTGTGTGTGTGTGTGTGTGTAAGTAAAAGGTACAAAGTCAGAAGCCCTCCAGAGATTTTGCAAGTGTTTTTGTGTGTATGCGTGTGTAAAAAGGACATGAAATCAGATGCCCTACAGAGATTCTGCAAGGGTGCGTGTATGTTTGTGTGTGTAAAAAAGACACGAAATCAGAAGCCTTATAGAGATTCTAAAAGTGTGTGTGTGTGTGTGTGTGTATGTGTTTGTAAAATGGACATTAAGTCAGAAACCCTACAGAGATTCTGAAAGTGTGTGTGTGTGTGTGTGTGTGTGTAAAAAGGAAACGAAGTCATAAGCCCTCTAGAGATTCTACCATGGTGTGTGTGTGTGTGTTTGTATAAAAAGTACACGAATTTAGAAGCCCACTAGGGATTCTGCAAGGGTCTGACTGTGAGAGTGTTTGTGTATGTGTGTAAAAAGGACATGAAGTCAGAAACCCTCCAGATAATCTGCAAGGATATGAGTGTCAGTGTGTGTGTGTGTGTGTGTGTGTGTTTGTGTGTATAAAAAGGACACAATGCCAGAAGCCCTCAAGAGATTCTGGAAAGTTGTGTGTGAGAGTGAGTGAAAAGGACACGAAGTCAGAAAACCTCCAGAGATTCTACAAGGGTGTGAGTGTTTCTTTGTGCGTGACTAAAAAAACACGAAGTCAGAAGCCCTCTAGAGTTTTTGCAGGGGTATGAGAGTGAGTGTGTGTTTGTGTGAGTGTAAAAAGGACACGAAGTCAGTTGCCCTCCAGAGATACTGCAAGGGTGCGTGTGTGTGTGTGTGTGTATAAAAAGGACATGACCTCCGAAGCCCTCCAGAAATTTTGCAAGGGTATGAGTGTGAGTGTGTGTGTGTGTGTGTAAAAAGGACAGTAAACCAGAAGACTTTTAGAGACTCTGTGAGTGTGTGTGTGTGTTTGTGCGTGTAAACAGGACATTAATTCAGAAACCGTCCAGAGATTCTGCAACGGTGTGTGTGTATGTGTGTGTGTGTGTGTGTGTGTGTGTGTGTGTTTGTGTGTATAAAAAGAACACGATGCCAGAAGCCCTCAAGAGATTCTGGAAGGTTGTGTGTGAGAGTGAGTGAAAAAGACACGAAGTCAGAAACCCTCCAGATATTCTGAAGGGTGTGAGTGTTTTTGTGTGTGTGACTAAAAAGGACACGAAGTAAGAAGCCCTCAAGAGTTTTTGCAGGTCTATGAGAGTGAGAGTGTGTT
>NC_134533.1:134210336-134237836 GCF_050624435.1 Tenrec ecaudatus | reverse complement strand
AGTCAGAAACCCTCCAGAGATTCTACAAGGGTGTGAGTGTTTCTTTGTGCGTGACTAAAAAAGACACGAAGTCAGAAGCCCTCTAGAGTTTTTGCAGGGGTATGAGAGTGAGTGTGTGTTTGTGTGAGTGTAAAAAGAACACGAAGTCAGTTGCCCTCCAGAGATACTGCAAGTGTGTGTGTGTGTGTGTGTGTGTGTGTGTATAAAAAGGACATGACCTCCGAAGCCCTCCAGAGATTTTCAAGGGTATGAGTGTGAGTGTGTGTGTGTGTGTGTAAAAAGGACAGTAAACCAGAAGACTTTTAGAGACTCTGTGAGTGTGTGTGTGTGTTTTTCTGCGTGTAAACAGGACATTAATTCAGAAACCCTCCAGAGATTCTGCAACGGTGTGTGTGTATGTATGTGTGTGTGTGTGTGTGTGTGTGTTTGTGTGTATAAAAAGAACACGATGTCAGAAGCCCTGAAGAGATTCTGGAAGGTTGTGTGTGAGAGTGAGTGAAAAAGACACGAAGTCAGAAACCCTCCAGATATTCTGAAGGGTGTGAGTGTTTTTGTGTGTGTGACTAAAAAGGACACGAAGTAAGAAGCCCTCAAGAGTTTTTTCAGGTGTATGAGAGTGAGAGTGTGTTTGTGTGAGTGTATAAAGGACACAAAGTCAGTTGCCCTCAAGAGATACTGCGAGGTTGTGTGTGTGTGTGTGTAAAAAGGAAACCAAATCAGTAGCCTTCTAGAGATTTGCAAGGAAGTGTGTGGGTGTCAGTGAAAAAGACACGAAACCAGAAACTTTATAGAGATTCTGGAAGTGTGTATGTGTGTGTATGTGTTTGTAAAACGGACATTAAGTCAGAAACCCTCCAGAGATTCCTAAAGTGTGTGTGTGTGTGTGTGTGTGTGTGTAAAAAGGAAACGAAGTCATAAGCCCTCTAGAGATTCTACCATGGTGTGTGTGTGTGTGTTTGTATAAAAAGTACATGAATTTAGAAGCCCACTAGGGATTCTGCAAGGGTCTGAGTGTGAGAGTGTTTGTGTATGTGTGTAAAAAGGCCATGAAGTCAGAAAACCTCCAGATAATCTGCAAGGATATGAGTGTGAGTATGTGTGTTTGTGTGAGTGTGTGTTTGTGTGTATAAAAAGGACACAATGCCAGAAGCCCTCAAGAGATTCTGGAAAGTTGTGTGTGAGAGTGAGTGAAAAGGAAACGAAGTCAGAAACCCTCCAGAGATTCTACAAGGGTGTGAGTGTTTCTTTGTGCGTCACTAAAAAAGACACGAAGTCAGAAGCCCTCTAGAGTTTTTCCAGGGGTATGAGTGTGAGTCTGTGTTTGTGTGAGTGTAAAAAGGACACGAAGTCAGTTGCCCTCCAGAGACACTGAAAGGGTGCGTGTGTGTGTGTGTGTGTATAAAAAGGACATGACCTCCGAAGCCCTCCAGAGATTTTGCAAGGGTATGAGTGTGAGTGTGTGTGTGTCTAAAAAGGACAGTAAACCAGAAGACTTTTAGAGACCTGTGAGAGTGGGTGTGTGTGTTTGTGTGTGTAAACAGGACATTAATTCCGAAAACCTCCAGAGATTCTGCAACGGGGTGTGTGTGTGTGTGTGTAAAAAGTACACGAAGTTAGAAGCCGTCTAGAGATTCTGCCATGGTGTGTGTGTGTGTGTTTGTGTTAAAAGGACACGAAGTCAGAAGCCCTCTAGAGATTCTGCAAGGGTCTTAGTGTGTGTGTGTGTGTGTGTTTGTGTGTGTCTGTAAAAAGGACACAAAGCCAGAAGTTCTCCAGAGATTCTGTAAGATTGTGTGTGTGTTTGTGTAAAAAGGAAACCAAATCAGTAGCCTTCTAGAGATTTGCAAGGAAGTGTGTGGGTGTGAGTGTAAAGGACACGAAACCAGAAGCTTTATAGAGATTCTGGAAGTGTGTGTGTGTGTGTGTGTGTGTGTGTATGTGTTTGTAAAACGGACATTAAGTCAGAAACCCTCCAGAGATCTGAAAGTGTGTGTGTGTGTGTGTAAAAAGGAAACGAAGTCATAAGCCCTCTAGAGATTCTATCATGGTGTGTGTGTGTGCGTGTGTGTGTGTGTGTTTGTAATAAAAGTATACGAATTTAGAAGCCCACTAGGGATTCTGCAAGGGTCTGATTGTGAATGTGTTTGTGTTTGTGTGTGTAAAAAGGCCATGAAGTCAGAAGCCTTCCAGAGATTCTGCAAGAGTATGAGTGTGAGTATGTGTGTGTTTGTGTGTGTGTTTGTGTGTATAAAAGGGACACGATGTCAGTAGCCCCCAAGAGAATCTGGAAGGTTGTGTGTGAGAGTGAGTGAAAAAGACACGAAGTCAGAAACCCTCCAGAGATTCTGAAGGGTGTGAGTGTTTTAGTGTGTGTGACTAAAAAGGACACGAAGTAAGAAGCCCTCAAGAGTTTTGCAGGAGTATGAGAGTGAGTGTGTGTTTGTGTGAGTGTAAAAAGGACACGAAGTCAGTTGCCCTCCAGAGATTCAGGAAGGGTGTGTCTGTGTGTGTGTGTGTGTAAAAAGGACACGAAGTAAGAAGCCCTCTAGAATTTCTGCAAGAATGTGTGTGTTTGTGTTAGTAAAAATGACATTAATCAGGCACCCTCCAGAGATTCAGAAAGGGTGTGTGTGTGTGTGTGTGTGTGTGTGTGTGTAAAAAGGGCACGAAGTCAGAAGCCCTCTAGAGATTCTGCCATGGTGTGTGTGTAAAAAGAACAAGAAGTCAGAAGCAATCAAGATATACTGCAAGGGTCTGGGTGTGAGTGTTTGTGTGTGTGTGTGTGTAAAAAGGACACGAAGTCAGAAGCCCTCCAGAGATTCCCCAAGGGTGCGTGTATGTGTGTGTGTGTGTAAAAATGAAACAAAATCAGAAGCCCTCTAGTGATTCTGGAAGGGTGTGTTTGTGTGTGCGTGTCCTAAAAAGGACACGAAGTCAGAGGCCCTCCAGAGATTCCGTAGGGGCATGATTGTGTGTGTGTGTGTGTGTGTGTAAGTAAAAGGTACAAAGTCAGAAGCCCTCCAGAGATTTTGCAAGTGTTTTTGTGTGTATACGTGTGTAAAAAGGACATGAAATCAGACGCCCTACAGAGATTCTGCAAGGGTGCGTGTATGTTTGTGTGTGTAAAAAAGACGCGAAATCAGAAGCCTTATAGAGATTCTGGAAGTGTGTGTGTGTGTGTGTGTGTACGTGTGTATGTGTTTGTAAAACGGACATTAAGTCAGAAACCCTCCAGAGATTCTGAAAGTGTGTGTGTGTGTGTGTGTGTGTAAAAAGGAAACGAAGTCATAAGCCCTCTAGAGATTCTACCATGGTGTGTGTGTGTGTGTGTTTGTATAAAAAGTCCACGAATTTAGAAGCCCACTAGGGATTCTGCAAGGGTCTGACTGTGAGAGTGTTTGCGTATGTGTGTAAAAAGGCCATGAAGTCAGAAACCCTCCAGATAATCTGCAAGGATATGAGTGTCAGTGTGTGTGTGTGTGTGTGTGTGTGTGTGTGTTTGTGTGTATAAAAAGGACACAATGCCAGAAGCCCTCAAGAGATTCTGGAAAGTTGCGTGTGAGAGTGAGTGAAAAGGACACGAAGTCAGAAAACCTCCAGAGATTCTACAACGGTGTGAGTGTTTCTTTGTGCGTCACTAAAAAAGACACGAAGTCAGAAGCCCTCTAGAGTTTTTGCAGGGGTATGAGAGTGAGTGTGTGTTTGTGTGAGTGTAAAAAGGACACGAAGTCAGTTGCCCTCCAGAGATACTGCAAGGGAGCGTGTGTGTGTGTGTGTGTGTATAAAAAGGACATGACCTCCGAAGCCCTCCAGAGATTTTGCAAGGGTATGAGTGTGAGTGTGTGTGTGTGTGTGTGTAAAAAGGACAGTAAACCAGAAGACTTTTAGAGACTCTGTGAGTGTGTGTGTGTGTGTTTGTGCGTGTAAACAGGACATTAATTCAGAAACCGTCCAGAGATTCTGCAACGGTGTGTGTGTATGTGTGTGTGTGTGTGTGTGTGTGTGTGTGTTTGTGTGTATAAAAAGAATACGATGTCAGAAACCCTCAAGAGATTCTGGAAGGTTGTGTGTGAGAGTGAGTGAAAAAGACACGAAGTCAGAAACCCTCCAGATATTCTGAAGGGTGTGAGTGTTTTTGTGTGTGTGACTAAAAAGGACACGAAGTAAGAAGCCCTCAAGAGTTTTTTCAGGTGTATGAGAGTGAGAGTGTGTTTGTGTGAGTGTATAAAGGACACAAAGTCAGTTGCCCTCAAGAGATACTGCGAGGTTGTGTGTGTGTGTGTGTAAAAAGGAAACCAAATCAGTAGCCTTCTAGAGATTTGCAAGGAAGTGTGTGGGTGTGAGTGTAAAGGACACGAAACCAGAAGCTTTATAGAGATTCTGGAAGTGTGTATGTGTGTGTATGTGTTTTTAAATCGGACATTAAGTCAGAAACCCTCCAGAGATTCCTGAAGTGTGTGTGTGTGTGTGTGTGTGTGTAAACAGGACATTAATTCAGAAAACCTCCAGAGATTCTGCAACGGGGTGTGTGTGTGTGTGTGTGTAAAAAGTACACGAAGTTAGAAGCCGTCTAGAGATTCTGCCATGGTGTGTGTGTGTGTGTGTTTGTGTAAAAAGGACACGAAGTCAGAAGCCCTCTAGAGATTCTGCAAGGGTCTGAGTGTGTGTGTGTGTGTTTGTGTGTGTCTGTAAAAAGGACACAAAGCCAGAAGTCCTCCAGAGATTCTGTAAGATTGTGTGTGTGTTTGTGTAAAAAGGAAACCAAATCAGTAGCCTTCTAGAGATTTGCAAGGAAGTGTGTGGGTGTGAGTGTAAAGGACACGAAACCAGAAGCTTTATAGAGATTCTGGAAGTGTGTGTGTGTGTGTGTGTGTGTATGTGTTTGTAAAACGGACATTAAGTCAGAAACTCTCCAGAGATCTGAAAGTGTGTGTGTGTGTGTAAAAAGGAAACGAAGTCATAAGCCCTCTAGAAATTCTACCATGGTGTGTGTGTGTGTGTTTGTAATAAAAGTATACGAATTTAGAAGCCCACTAGGGATTCTGCAAGGGTCTGAGTGTGAATGTGTTTGTGTGTGTGTGTGTAAAAAGGCTATGAAGTCAGAAGCCCTCCAGATAATCTGCAAGGATATGAGTGTGAGTATGTGTGTGTGTGTGTGTGTTTGTGTGTTTAAAAAGGACACAATGCCAGAAGGCCTCAAGAGATTCTGGAAAGTTGTGTGTGAGAGTGAGTGAAAAGGAAACGAAGTCACAAACACTCCAGAGATTCTACAAGGGTGTGAGTGTTTCTTTGTGCGTGACTAAAAAAGACACGAAGTCAGAAGCCCTCTAGAGTTTTTGCAGGGGTATGAGAGTGAGTGTGTGTTTGTGTGAGTGTAAAAAGGACACGAAGTCAGTTGCCCTCCAGAGATACTGCAAGGGTGCGTGTGTGTGTGTGTGTGTGTATAAAAAGGACATGACCTCCGAAGCCCTCCAGAGATTTTGCAAGGGTATGAGTGTGAGTGTGTGTGTGTGTGTGTAAAAAGGACAGTAAACCAGAAGACTTTTAGAGACTCAGTGAGAGTGTGTTTGTGTGTGTAAACAGGACATTAATTCAGAAACCCTCCAGAGATTCTGCAACGGTGTGTATGTATGTGTGTGTGTGTGTGTGTGTGTGTGTGTGTGTGTAAAAAGTAAACGAAGTTAGAAGCCGTCTAGAGATTCTGCCATGGTGCGTGTGTGTGTGTTTGTGTAAAAAGGACACGAAGTCAGAATCCCTCTAGAGATTCTGCAAAGGTCTGAGTGTGTGTGTGTGTGTCTGTAAAAAGGACACAAAGCCAGAAGTCCACCAGAGAGTCTGTAAGATTGTGTGTGTGTTTGTGTAAAAAGGAAACCAAATCAGTAGCCTTCTAGAGATTTGCAAGGAAGTGTGTGGGTGTGAGTGTAAAGGACATGAAACCAGAAGCTTTATAGGGATTCTGGAAGTGTGTGTGTGTGTATGTGTTTGTAAAAAGGACATTTTGTCAGAAACCCTCCAGAGATTCGGAAAGTGTGTGTGTGTGTTTGTGTAAAAAGGAAACGAAGTCATAAGCCCTCTAGAGATTCTACCATGGTGTGTGTTTGTGTGTGTGTGTTTGTGTTTGTAATAAAAGTATACGAATTTAGAAGCCCACTAGGGATTCTGTAAGGGTCTGAGTGTGAATGTGTTTGTGTGTGTGTGTAAAAAGGCCATGAAGTCAGAAGCCTTCCAGAGATTCTGCAAGAGTATGAGTGTGAGTATGTGTGTGTGTGTGTGTGTGTGTTTGTTTGTGTGTATAAAAGGGACACGATGTCAGAAGCCCTCGAGAGATTCTGGAAGGTTGTGTGTGAGAGTGAGTGAAAAAGACACGAAGTCAGAAACCCTCCATAGATTCTGCAAGGGTGTGAGTGTTTTTGTGTGTGTGACTAAAAAGGACACGAAGTAAGAAGCCCTCAAGTGTTTTGCAGGAGTATGAGAGTGAGTGTGTGTTTGTGTGAGTGTAAAAAGGACACGATGTCAGTTGCCCTCCAGAGATTCTGCAAGGGTGTGTGAGTGTGTTTGTGTGTGTGTGTGCGTAAAAAGGACACGAAGTAAGAAGCCCTCTAGAATTTCTGCAAGACAGCATGTGTTTGTGTTTGTGTTTGTAAAAATGACATTAAGTCAGACACCCTCCAGAGATTCAGAAAGGGTGTGTGTGTGTGTGTGTGTGTGTGTGTGTGTGTGTGTGTGTGTAAAAAGGGCACGAAGTGAGAATCCTTCTAGAGATTCTGCCATGTTGTGTGTGTGTTTGTAAAAAGAACAAGAAGTCAGAAGCAATCAAGAGATACTGCAAAGGTCTGAGTGTGAGTGTGTGTCAGTGTTTGTGTGAGTGTGTGTGTGTGTGTAAAAAGGACACGAAGTCAGAAGCCCTCCAGAGATTCCCCAAGGGTGCGTGTATGTGTGTGTGTGTGTAAAAATGAAACAAAATCAGAAGCCCTCTAGTGATTCTGGAAGTGTGTGTTTGTGTCCTAAAAAGGACACGAAGTCAGAAGCCCACCAGAGATTCTGTAGGGGCATGATTGTGTGGGTGTGTCTGTGTGTGTGTGTAAGTAAAACGTACAAAGTCAGAAGCCCTCCATAGATTTTGCAAGTGTTTTTGTGTGTATGCGTGTGTAAAAAGGACATGAAATCAGACGCCCTACAGAGATTCTGCAAGGGTGCGTGTATGTTTGTGTGTGTAAAAAGGACACGAAACCAGAAGCCTTATAGAGATTCTGGAAGTGTGTGTGAGTGTGTGTGTGTGTGTGTGTGTATGTGTTTGTAAAACGGACATTAAGTCAGAAACCCTCCAGAGATTCTGAAAGTGTGTGTGTGTGTGTAAAAAGGACACGAAGTCATAAGCCCTCTAGAGATTCTACCATGGTGTGTGTGTGTGTGTGTGTGTGTGTGTGTTTGGTGTGTGTGTTTGTCTGTGTCTGTAAAAAGGACACAAAGCCAGAAGTCCTCCAGAGATTCTGTAAGATTGTGTGTGGGTTTGTGTAAAAAGGAAACCAAATCAGTAGCCTTCTAAAGATTTGCAAGGAAGTGTGTGGGTGTGAGTGTAAAGGACACGAAACCAGAAGCTTTATAGAGATTCTGGAAGTGTGTGTGTGTGTGTGTGTGTGTATGTGTTTGTAAAACGGACATTATGTCAGAAACCCTCCAGAAATTCTGAAAGTGTGTGTGTGTGTAAAAAGGAAACGAAGTCATAAGCCCTCTAGAGATTCTACCATGGTGTGTGTGTGTGTGTGTGTGTGTGTGTTGGTAATAAAAGTATACGAATTTAGAAGCCCACTAGGGATTCTGCAAGGGTCTGAGTGTGAATGTGTTTGTGTGTGTGTGTAAAAAGGCCATGAAGTCAGAAGCCTTCCAGAGATTCTGCAAGAGTATGAGTGTGCGTATGTGTGTGTGTGTGTGTGTTTGTGTGTATAAAAGGGACACGATGTCAGAAGCCCTCAAGGGGTTCTGGAAGGTTGTGTGTGAGAGTGAGTGAAAAAGACACGAAGTCAGAAACCCTCCAGATTCTGCAAGGGTGTGAGTGTTTTTGTGTGTGTGACTAAAAAGGACATGAAGTAAGAAGCCCTGAAGAGATTTGCAGGTGTATGAGAGTGAGTGTTTGTTTGTGTGAGTGTAAAACGGACACGAAGTCAGTTGCCCTCCAGAGATTCTGCAAGGGTGTGTGAGTGTGTTTGTGTGTGTAAAAAGGACACGAAGTAAGAAGCCCTCTAGAATTTCTGCAAGACAGTGTGTGTTTATGTTTGTAAAAATGACATTAAGTCAGACACCCTACAGAGATTCAGAAAGGGTGTGTGTGTGTGTGTGTGTGTGTGTGTGTGTGTGTGTAAAAAGGGCAGGAAGTGAGAAGCCTTCTAGAGATTCTGCAATGGTGTGTGTGTGTGTGTGTGTGTGTAAAAAGAACAAGAAGTCAGCAGCAATCAAGATATACTGCAAGGGTCTGAGTGTGAGTGTGTGTCAGTGTTTATGTGTGTGTGTGTGTGTGTGTGTAAAAAGGACACGAAGTCAGAAGCCCTCCAGAGATTCCCCAGGGTGCGTGCATGTGTGTGTGTGTGTAAAAATGAAACAAAATCAGAAGCCCTCTAGTGATTCTGGAAGTGTGTGTTTGTATCCTAAAAAGGACAAGAAGTCAGAAGCCCACAAGAGATTTTGTAGGGGCATGATTGTGTGTGTGTGTGTGTGTGTGTGTGTGTAAGTAAAAGGTACAAAGTCAGAAGCCCTCCAGAGATTTTGCAAGTGTTTTTGTGTGTATGCGTGTGTAAAAAGGACATGAAATCATAAGCCCTACAGAGATTCTGCAAGGGTGCGTGTATGTTTGTGTGTGTAAAAAGGACACGAAACCAGAAGCCTTATAGAGATTCTGGAAGTGTGTGTGTGTGTGTGTGTGTGTTTGTAAAACGGACATTAAGTCAGAAACCCTCCAGACATTCTGAAAGTGTGTGAGTGTGTGTGTGTGTGTGTAAAAAGGACACGAAGTCATAAGCCCTCTAGAGATTCTACCATGGTGTTTGTGTGTATGTGTGTGTGTGTTTGTATAAAAAGTACACGAATTTAGAAGCCCACTAGGGATTCTGCAAGGGTCTGAGTGTGAGTGTGTTTGTGTATGTGTGTAAAACGACCATGAAGTCAGAAGCACTCCAGATAATTTGCAAGGGTATGAGTGTGCGTATGTGTGTGTGTGTGTGTGTGTGTGTGTGTGTGTGTGTGTATAAAAAGGACACGATGCCAGAAGCGCTCAAGAGATTCTGGAAAGTTGTGTGTGAGAGTGAGTGAAAAGGACACGAAGTCAGAAACCCTCCAGAGGGTCTACAAGTGTGTGAGTGTTTCTTTGTGCGTGACTAAAAAAGACACGAATTCAGAAGCGCTCTAGAGTTTTTGCAGGGGTATGAGAGTGAGAGTGTGTTTGTGTGCGTGTAAAAAGGACACAAAGTCAGTTGCCCTCAAGAGATACTGCAAGGTTGTGTGTGTGTGTGTGTGTGTAAAAAGGAAACCAAATCAGTAGCCTTCTAGAGATTTGCAAGGATGTGTGTGGGTGTGGGTGTAAAGGACACGAAACCAGAAGCTTTATAGAGATTCAGGAAGTGTGTGTGTGTGTGTGTATGTTTTTGTAAAACGGACATTAAGTCAGAAACCCTCCAGAGATTCCTAAAGTGTGTGTGTGTGTGTGTGTGTGTGTAAAAAGGAAACGAAGTCATAAGCCCTCTAGAGATTCTACCATGGTGCGTGTGTGTGTGTGTGTGTGCATAAAAAGGACATGACCTCCGAAGCCCTCCAGAGATTTTGCAAGGGTATGAGTGTGAGTGTGTGTGTGTGTGTAAAAATAACAGTAAACCAGAAGACTTTTAGAGACCTGTGAGAGTGTGTGTGTGTGTTTGTGTGTGTAATCAGGACATTAATTCAGAAAACCTCCAGAGATTCTGCAACGGGGTGTGTGTGTGTGTGTGTAAAAAGTACACGAAGTCAGAAGCCCTCTAGAGATTCTGCAAGGGTCTGAGTGTGTGTGTGTGTGTGTTTGTGTGTGTCTGTAAAAAGGACACAAATCCAGAAATCCTCCAGAGAGTCTGTAAGATTGTGTGTGTGTAAAAAGGAAACCAAATCAGTAGCCTTCTAGAGATTTGCAAGGAAGTGTGTGGGTGTGAGTGTAAAGGACACGAAACCAGAAGCTTTATAGAGATTCTGGAAGTGTGTGTGTGTGTGTGTGTGTGTGTATGTGTTTGTAAAACGGACATTAAGTCAGAAACCCTCCAGAGATCTGAAAGTGTGTGTGTGTGTGTGTGTAAAAAAGAAACGAAGTCATAAGCCCTCTAGAGATTCTACCATGGTGTGTGTGTGTGTGTTTGTGTGTTTTTAAAAAAAGTATACGAATTTAGAAGCCCACTAGGGATTCTGCAAGGGTCTGAGTGTGAATGTGTTTGTGTGTGTGTGTGTAAAAAGGCCATGAAGTCAGAAGCCTTCCAGAGATTCTGCAAGAGTATGAGTGTGAGTATGTGTGTGTGTGTGTGTGTGTGTGTGTGTGTGTCTGTGTTTGTGTGTATAAAAGGGACACGATGTCAGAAGCCCTCAAGAGAATCTGGAACGTTGTGTGTGAGGGTGAGTGAAAAAGACACGAAGTCAGAAACCCTCCAGAGATTCTGAAGGGTGTGAGTGTTTTAGTGTGTGTGACTAAAAAGGACACGAAGTAAGAAGCCCTCAAGGGTTTTGCAGGAGTATGAGAGTGAGTGTGTGTTTGTGTGAGTGTAAAAAGGACAAGAAGTCAGTTGCCCTCCAGAGATGCAGGAAGGGTGTGTCTGTGTGTGTGTGTGTGTAAAAAGGACACGAAGTAAGAAGCCCTCTAGAATTTCTACAAGAATGTGTGTGTTTGTGTTAGTAAAAATGACATTAATCAGGCACCCTCAAGAGATTCAAAAAGGTTGTGTGTGTGTGTGTGTGTGTGTGTGTGTGTGTGTAAAAAGGGCACGAAGTCAGAAGCCCTCAAGAGATTCTGGAAGGTTGTGTGTGAGAGTGAGTGTAAAAGACACGAAGTCAGAAACCCTCCAGATATTCTGAAGGGTGTGAGTGTTTTTGTGTGTGTGACTAAAAAGGACACGAAGTAAGAAGCCCTCAAGAGTTTTTTCAGGTGTATGAGAGTGAGAGTGTGTTTGTGTGAGTGTATAAAGGACACAAAGTCAGTTGCCCTCAAGAGATACTGCAACGTTGTGTGTGTGTGTGTAAAAAGGAAACCAAATCAGTACACTTCTAGAGATTTGCAAGGAAGTGTGTGGGTGTGAGTGTAAAGGACACGAAACCAGAAGCTTTATAGAGATTCTGGAAGTGTGTATGTGTGTGTATGTGTTTGTAAAACGGACATTAATCAGAAACCCTCCAGAGATTCCTAAAGTGTGTGTGTGTGTGTGTGTGTGTGTAAAAAGGAAACGAAGTCATAAGCCCTCTAGAGATTCTACCATGGTGTGTGTGTGTGTGTTTGTATAAAAAGTACATGAATTTAGAAGCCCACTAGGAATTCTGCAAGGGTCTGAGTGTGAGAGTGTTTGTGTATGTGTGTAAAAAGGCCATGAAGTCAGAAAACCTCCAGATAATCTGCAAGGATATGAGTGTGCGTATGTGTGTGTGTGTGAGTGTGTGTTTGTGTGTATAAAAAGGACACAATGCCAGAAGCCCTCAAGAGATTCGGGAAAGTTGTGTGTGAGAGTGAGTGAAAAGGAAACGAAGTCAGAAACCCTCCAGAGATTCTACAAGGGTGTGAGTGTTTCTTTGTGCGTGACTAAAAAAGACACGAAGTCAGAAGCCCTCTAGAGTTTTTGCAGGGGTATGAGAGTGAGTCTGTGTTTGTGTGAGTGTAAAAAGTACACGAAGTCAGTTGCCCTCCAGAGATACTGCAAGGGTGCGTGTGTGTGTGTGTGTGTGTATAAAAAGGACATGACCTCCGAAGCCCTCCAGAGATTTTGCAAGGGTATGAGTGTGAGTGTGTGTGTGTGTGTAAAAATAACAGTAAACCAGAAGACTTTTAGAGACCTGTGAGAGTGTGTGTGTGTGTTTGTGTGTGTAATCAGGACATTAATTCAGAAAACCTCCAGAGATTCTGCAACGGGGTGTGTGTGTGTGTGTGTGTGTGTGTGTAAAAAGTACACGAAGTCAGAAGCCCTCTAGAGATTCTGCAAGGGTCTGAGTGTGTGTGTGTGTGTGTTTGTGTGTGTCTGTAAAAAGGACACAAAGCCAGAAATCCTCCAGAGAGTCTGTAAGATTGTGTGTGTGTTTGTGTAAAAAGGAAACCAAATCAGTAGCCTTCTAGAGATTTGCAAGGAAGTGTGTGGGTGTGAGTGTAAAGGACACGAAACCAGAAGCTTTATAGAGATTCTGGAAGTGTTTTTGTGTGTGTGTGTATGTGTTTGTAAAACGGACATTAAGTCAGAAACCCTCAAGAGATTCTGAACGTGTGTGTGTGTGTGTAAAAAGGAAACGAAGTCATAAGCCCTCTAGAGATTCTACCATGGTGTGTGTGTGTGTGTTTGTGTGTTTGTAAAAAAAGTATACGAATTTAGAAGCCCACTAGGGATTCTGCAAGGGTCTGAGTGTGAATGTGTTTGTGTGTGTGTGTGTAAAAATGCCATGAAGTCAGAAGCCTTCCAGAGATTCTGCAAGAGTATGAGTGTGAGTATGTGTGTGTGTGTGTGTGTGTGTGTGTGTGTGTGTCTGTGTTTGTGTGTATAAAAGGGACACGATGTCAGAAGCCCTCAAGAGAATCTGGAACGTTGTGTGTGAGGGTGAGTGAAAAAGACACGAAGTCAGAAACCCTCCAGAGATTCTGAAGGGTGTGAGTGTTTTAGTGTGTGTGACTAAAAAGGACATGAAGTAAGAAGCCCTCAAGGGTTTTGCAGGAGTATGAGAGTGAGTGTGTGTTTGTGTGAGTGTAAAAAGGACACGAAGTCAGTTGCCCTCCAGAGATGCAGGAAGGGTGTGTCTGTGTGTGTGTGTGTGTAAAAAGGACACGAAGTAAGAAGCCCTCTAGAATTTCTACAAGAATGTGTGTGTTTGTGTTAGTAAAAATGACATTAATCAGGCACCCTCAAGAGATTCAAAAAGGTTGTGTGTGTGTGTGTGTGTGTGTGTGTAAAAAGGGCACGAAGTCAGAAGCCCTCAAGAGATTCTGGAAGGTTGTGTGTGAGAGTGAGTGAAAAAGACACGAAGTCAGAAACCCTCCAGATATTCTGAAGGGTGTGAGTGTTTTTGTGTGTGTGACTAAAAAGGACACGAAGTAAGAAGCCCTCAAGAGTTTTTTCAGGTGTATGAGAGTGAGAGTGTGTTTGTGTGAGTGTATAAAGGACACAAAGTCAGTTGCCCTCAAGAGATACTGCAACGTTGTGTGTGTGTGTGTAAAAAGGAAACCAAATCAGTAGCCTTCTAGAGATTTGCAGGGAAGTGTGTGGGTGTGAGTGTAAAGGACACGAAACCAGAAGCTTTATAGAGATTCTGGAAGTGTGTATGTGTGTGTATGTGTTTGTAAAACGGACATTAATCAGAAACCCTCCAGAGATTCCTAAAGTGTGTGTGTGTGTGTGTGTGTGTGTAAAAAGGAAACGAAGTCATAAGCCCTCTAGAGATTCTACCATGGTGTGTGTGTGTGTGTTTGTATAAAAAGTACATGAATTTAGAAGCCCACTAGGAATTCTGCAAGGGTCTGAGTGTGAGAGTGTTTGTGTATGTGTGTAAAAAGGCCATGAAGTCAGAAAACCTCCAGATAATCTGCAAGGATATGAGTGTGCGTATGTGTGTGTGTGTGAGTGTGTGTTTGTGTGTATAAAAAGGACACAATGCCAGAAGCCCTCAAGAGATTCGGGAAAGTTGTGTGTGAGAGTGAGTGAAAAGGAAACGAAGTCAGAAACCCTCCAGAGATTCTACAAGGGTGTGAGTGTTTCTTTGTGCGTGACTAAAAAAGACACAAAGTCAGTAGCCCTCTAGAGTTTTTCCAGGGGTATGAGAGTGAGTGTGTGTTTGTGTGAGTGTAAAAAGGACACGAAGTCAGTTGCCCTCCAGAGACACTGAAATGGTGCGTGTGTGTGTGTGTGTGTATAAAAAGGACATGACCTCCGAAGCCCTCCAGAGATTTTGCAAGGGTATGAGTGTGAGTGTGTGTGTGTCTAAAAAGGACAGTAAACCAGAAGTCTTTTAGAGACCTGTGAGAGTGTGTGTGTGTGTTTGTGTGTGTAAACAGGACATTAATTCAGAAAACCACCAGAGATTATGCAACGGGGTGTGTGTGTGTGTGTGTGTGTGTAAAAAGTACACGAAGTTAGAAGCCGTCTAGAGATTCTGCCATGGTGTGTGTGTGTGTTTGTGTAAAAAGGACACGAAGTCAGAAGCCCTCTAGAGATTCTGCAAGGGTCTGAGTGTGTGTGTGTGTGTGTGTCTGTAAAAAGGACACAAAGCCAGAAGTACTCCAGAGATTCTGTAAGATTGTGTGTGTGTTTGTGTAAAAAGGAAACCAAATCAGTAGCCTTCTAGAGATTTGCAAGGAAGTGTGTGGGTGTGAGTGTAAAGGACACGAAACCAGAAGCTTTATAGAGATTCTGGAAGTGTGTGTGTGTGTGTGTGTATGTGTTTGTAAAACGGACATTAAGTCAGAAACCCTCCAGAGATCTGAAAGTGTGTGTGTGTGTGTGTAAAAAGGAAACGAAGTCATAAGCCCTCTAGAGATTCTACCATGGTGTGTGTGTGTGTGTGTGTGTGTGTGTGTGTTTGTAATAAAAGTATACGAATTTAGAAGCCCACTAGGGATTCTGCAAGGGTCTGAGTGTGAATGTGTTTGTGTGTGTGTGTGTAAAAAGGCCATGAAATCAGAAGCCTTCCAGAGATTCTGCAAGAGTATGAGTGTGAGTATGTGTGTGTGTGTGTGTGTGTGTGTTTGTGTGTATAAAAGGGACACGATGTCAGAAGCCCTCAAGAGAATCTGGAACGTTGTGTGTGAGAGTGAGTGAAAAAGACACGAAGTCAGAAACCCTCCAGAGATTCTGAAGGGTGTGAGTGTTTTAGTGTGTGTGACTAAAAAGGACACGAAGTAAGAAGCCCTCAAGAGTTTTGCAGGAGCATGAGAGTGAGTGTGTGTTTGTGTGAGTGTAAAAAGGACACGAAGTCAGTTGCCCTCCAGAGATTCAGGAAGGGTGTGTCTGTGTGTGTGTGTGTGTAAAAAGGACACGAAGTAAGAAGCCCTCTAGAATTTCTGCAAGAATGTGTGTGTTTGTGTTTGTAAAAATGACATTAATCAGGCACCCTCAAGAGATTCAAAAAGGGTGTGTGTGTGTGTGTGTGTGTGTAAAAAGGGCACGAAGTCAGAAGCCCTCTAGAGATTCTGCCATGGTGTGTGTGTAAAAAGAACAAGAAGTCAGAAGCAATCAAGATATACTGCAAGGGTCTGAGTATGAGTGTTTGTGTGTGTGTGTGTAAAAAGGACACGAAGTCAGAAGCCCTCCAGAGATTCCCCAAGGGTGCGTGTATGTGTGTGTGTGTGTAAAAATGAAACAAAAACAGAAGACCTCTAGTGATTCTGGAAGGGTGTGTTTGTGTGTGTGTGTCCTAAAAAGGACACGAAGTCAGAGGCCCTTCAGAGATTCTGTAGGGGCATGATTGTGTGTGTGTGTGTGTGTGTGTGTGTAAGTAAAAGGTACAAAGTCAGAAGCCCTCCAGAGATTTTGCAAGTGTTTTTGTGTGTATGCGTGTGTAAAAAGGACATGAAATCAGACACCCTACAGAGATTCTGCAAGGGTGCGTGTATGTTTGTGTGTGTAAAAAAGTCACGAAATCAGAAGCCTTATAGAGATTGTGGAAGTGTGTGTGTGTGTGTGTGTGTGTGTGTATGTATTTGTAAAACGGACATTAAGTCAGAAACCCTCCAGAGATTCTGAAAGTGTGTGTGTGTGTGTGTAAAAAGGACACGAAGTCATAAGCCCCCTAGAGATTCTACCATGGTGTGTGTGTGTGTGTTTGTATAAAATGTACACGAATTTAGAAGCCCACTAGGGATTCTGCAAGGGTCTGAGTGTGAGAGTGTTTTTGTATGTGTGTAAAAAAGCTATGAAGTCAGAAGCCCTCCAGATAATCTGCAAGGATATGAGTGTGGGTATGTGTGTGTGTGTGTGTGTGTGTGTGTTTGTGTGTATAAAAAGGACACAATGCCAGAAGCCCTCAAGAGATTCTGGAAAGTTGTGTGTGAGAGTGAGTGAAAAGGAAACGAAGTCAGAAACCCTCCAGAGATTCTACAAGGGTGTGAGTGTTTCTTTGTGCGTGACTAAAATAGACACGAAGTCAGAAGCCCTCTAGAGTTTTTGCAGGGGTATGAGAGTGAGTGTGTGTTTGTGTGAGTGTAAAAAGGACACGAAGTCAGTTGCCCTCCAGAGATACTGCAAGGGTGCGTGTGTGTGTGTGTGTGTGTATAAAAAGGACATGACCTCCGAAGCCCTCCAGAGATTTTGCAAGGGTATGAGTGTGAGTGTGTGTGTGTGTGTGTAAAAAGGACAGTAAACCAGAAGACTTTTAGAGACTCAGTGAGAGTGTGTTTGTGTGTGTAAACAGGACATTAATTCAGAAACCCTCCAGAGATTCTGCAACGGTGTGTGTATGTATGTGTGTGTGTGTGTGTGTGTGTGTGTAAAAAGTAAACGAAGTTAGAAGCCGTCTAGAGATTCTGCCATGGTGTGTGTGTGTGTGTTTGTGTAAAACGGACACGAAGTCAGAATCCCTCTAGAGATTCTGCAAGGGTCTGAGTGTGTGTGTGTGTGTCTGTAAAAAGGACACAAAGCCAGAAGTCCACCAGAGAGTCTGTAAGATTGTGTGTGTGTTTGTGTAAAAAGGAAACCAAATCAGTAGCCTTCTAGAGATTTGCAAGGAAGTGTGTGGGTGTGAGTGTAAAGGACACGAAACCAGAAGCTTTATAGAGATTCTGGAAGTGTGTATGTGTGTGTATGTGTTTGTAAAACGGACATTAAGTCAGAAACCCTCCAGAGATTCCTAAAGTGTGTGTGTGTGTGTGTGTGTGTAAAAAAGAAACGAAGTCATAAGCCCTCTAGAGATTCTACCATGGTGTGTGTGTGTGTGTGTTTGTATAAAAAGTACATGAATTTAGAAGCCCACTAGGGATTCTGCAAGGGTCTGAGTGTGAGAGTGTTTGTGTATGTGTGTAAAAAGGCCATGAAGTCAGAAAACCTCCAGATAATCTGCAAGGATATGAGTGTGAGTATGTGTGTGTGTGTGTGAGTGTGTGTTTGTGTGTATAAAAAGGACACAATGCCAGAAGCCCTCAAGAGATTCTGGAAAGTTGTGTGTGAGAGTGAGTGAAAAGGAAACGAAGTCACAAACCCTCCAGATATTCTACAAGGGTGTGAGTGTTTCTTTGTGCGTGACTAAAAAAGACACGAAGTCAGTAGCCCTCTAGAGTTTTTCCAGGGGTATGAGAGTGAGTGTGTGTTTGTGTGAGTGTAAAAAGGACACGAAGTCAGTTGCCCTCCAGAGACACTGAAAGGGTGCGTGTGTGTGTGTGTGTGTGTGTATAAAAAGGACATGACCTCCGAAGCCCTCCAGAGATTTTGCAAGGGTATGAGTGTGAGTGTGTGTGTGTCTAAAAAGGACAGTAAACCAGAAGACTTTTAGAGACCTGTGAGAGTGTGTGTGTGTGTGTTTGTGTGTGTAAACAGGACATTAATTCAGAAAACCTCCAGAGATTCTGCAACGGGGTGTGTGTGTGTGTGTGTGTGTGTAAAAAGTACACGAAGTTAGAAGCCGTCTAGAGATTCTGCCATGGTGTGTGTGTGTGTGTTTGTGTAAAAAGGACACGAAGTCAGAAGCCCTCTAGAGATTCTGCAAGGGTCTGAGTGTGTGTGTGTGTGTTTGTGTGTGTCTGTAAAAAGGACACAAAGCCAGAAGTTCTCCAGAGATTCTGTAAGATTGTGTGTGTGTTTGTGTAAAAAGGAAACCAAATCAGTAGCCTTCTAGAGATTTGCAAGGAAGTGTGTGGGTGTGAGTGTAAAGGACACGAAACCAGAAGCTTTATAGAGATTCTGGAAGTGTGTGTGTGTGTGTGTGTGTATGTGTTTGTAAAACGGACATTAAGTCAGAAACCCTCCAGAGATCTGAAAGTGTGTGTGTGTGTGTGTACAAAGGAAACGAAGTCATAAGCCCTCTAGAGATTCTACCATGGTGTGTGTGTGTGTGTGTGTGTTTGTAATAAATGTATACGAATTTAGAAGCCCACTAGGGATTCTGCAAGGGTCTGAGTGTGAATGTGTTTGTGTGTGTGTGTGTAAAAAGGCCATGAAGTCAGAAGCCTTCCAGAGATACTGCAAGAGTATGAGTGTGAGTATGTGTGTGTGTGTGTGTGTGTGTTTGTGTGTATAAAAGGGACACGATGTCAGAAGCCCTCAAGAGAATCTGGAACGTTGTGTGTGAGAGTGAGTGAAAAAGACACGAAGTCAGAAACCCTCCAGAGATTCTGAAGTGTGTGAGTGTTTTAGTGTGTGTGACTAAAAAGGACACGAAGTAAGAAGCCCTCAAGAGTTTTGCAGGAGTATGAGAGTGAGTGTGTGTTTGTGTGAGTGTAAAAAGGACACGAAGTCAGTTGCCCTCCAGAGATTCAGGAAGGGTGTGTCTGTGTGTGTGTGTGTGTAAAAAGGACACGAAGTAAGAAGCCCTCTAGAATTTCTGCAAGAATGTGTGTGTTTGTGTTTGTAAAAATGACATTAATCAGGCACCCTCAAGAGATTCAAAAAGGGTGTGTGTGTGTGTGTGTGTGTGTGTGTGTAAAAAGGGCACGAAGTCAGAAGCCCTCTAGAGATTCTGCCATGGTGTGTGTGTAAAAAGAACAAGAAGTCAGAAGCAATCAAGATATACTGCAAGGGTCTGAGTGTGAGTGTTTGTGTGTGTGTGTGTAAAAAGGACACGAAGTCAGAAGCCCTCCAGAGATTCCCCAAGGGTGCGTGTATGTGTGTGTGTGTGTAAAAATGAAACAAAATCAGAAGACCTCTAGTGATTCTGGAAGGGTGTGTTTGTGTGTGTGTGTCCTAAAAAGGACACGAAGTCAGAGGCCCTTCAGAGATTCTGTAGGGGCATGATTGTGTGTGTGTGTGTGTGTGTGTGTGTGTGTGTAAGTAAAAGGTACAAAGTCAGAAGCCCTCCAGAGATTTTGCAAGTGTTTTTGTGTGTATGCGTGTGTAAAAAGGACATGAAATCAGACACCCTACAGAGATTCTGCAAGGGTGCGTGTATGTTTGTGTGTGTAAAAAAGACACGAAATCAGAAGCCTTATAGAGATTCTGGAAGTGTGTGTGTGTGTGTGTGTGTGTGTGTATGTATTTGTAAAACGGACATTAAATCAGAAACCCTCCAGGGATTCTGAAAGTGTGTGTGTGTGTGTGTGTAAAAAGGACACGAAGTCATAAGCCCTCTAGAGATTCTACCATGGTGTGTGTGTGTGTGTTTGTATAAAATGTACACGAATTTAGAAGCCCACTAGGGATTCTGCAAGGGTCTGAGTGTGAGAGTGTTTTTGTATGTGTGTAAAAAAGCTATGAAGTCAGAAGCCCTCCAGATAATCTGCAAGGATATGAGTGTGAGTATGTGTGTGTGTGTGTGTGTTTGTGTGTATAAAAAGGACACAATGCCAGAAGCCCTCAAGAGATTCTGGAAAGTTGTGTGTGAGAGTGAGTGAAAAGGAAACGAAGTCACAAACCCTCCAGATATTCTACAAGGGTGTGAGTGTTTCTTTGTGCGTGACTAAAAAAGACACGAAGTCAGAAGCCCTCTAGAGTTTTTCCAGGGGTATGAGAGTGAGTGTGTGTTTGTGTGAGTGTAAAAAGTACACGAAGTCAGTTGCCCTCCAGAGATACTGCAAGGGTGCGTGTGTGTGTGTGTGTGTATAAAAAGGACATGACCTCCGAAGCCCTCCAGAGATTTTCCAAGGGTATGAGTGTGAGTGTGTGTGTGTGTGTGTAAAAAGGACAGTAAAACAGAAGACTTTTAGAGACTCAGTGAGAGTGTGTTTGTGTGTGTAAACAGGACATTAATTCAGAAACCCTCCAGAGATTCTGCAACGGTGTGTGTATGTATGTGTGTGTGTGTGTGTGTGTGTGTGTGTAAAAAGTAAACGAAGTTAGAAGCCGTCTAGAGATTCTGCCATGGTGTGTGTGTGTGTGTTTGTGTAAAAAGGACACGAAGTCAGAATCCCTCTAGAGATTCTGCAAGGGTCTGAGTGTGTGTGTGTGTGTCTGTAAAAAGGACACAAAGCCAGAAGTCCACCAGAGAGTCTGTAAGATTGTGTGTGTGTTTGTGTAAAAAGGAAACCAAATCAGTAGCCTTCTAGAGATTTGCAAGGAAGTGTGTGGGTGTGAGTGTAAAGGACACGAAACCAGAAGCTTTATAGAGATTCTGGAAGTGTGTATGTGTGTGTATGTGTTTGTAAAAAGGACATTTTGTCAGAAACCCTCCAGAGATTCTGAAAGTGTGTGTGTGTGTTTGTGTAAAAAGGAAACGAAGTCATAAGCCCTCTAGAGATTCTACCATGGTGTGTGTGTGTGTGTGTGTGTTTGTGTTTGTAATAAAAGTATACGAATTTAGAAGCCCACTAGGGATTCTGCAAGGGTCTGAGTGTGAATGTGTTTGTGTGTGTGTGTGTAAAAAGGCCATGAAGTCAGAAGCCTTCCAGAGATTCTGCAAGAGTATGAGTGTGAGTATGTGTGTGCGTGTGTGTTTGTGTGTATAAAAGGGACACGATGTCAGAAGCCCTCGAGAGATTCTGGAAGGTTGTGTGTGAGAGTGAGTGAAAAAGACACGAAGTCAGAAACCCTCCATAGATTCTGCAAGGGTGTGAGTGTTTTTGTGTGTGTGACTAAAAAGGACACGAAGTAAGAAGCCCTCAAGAGTTTTTGCAGGTGTATGAGAGTGAGTGTGTGTTTGTGTGAGTGTAAAAAGGACAAGAAGTCAGTTGCCCTCCAGAGATTCTGCAAGGGTGTGTGAGTGTGTTTGTGTGTGTGTGCGTAAAAAGGACACGAAGTAAGAAGCCCTCTAGAATTTATGCAAGACAGCGTGTGTTTGTGTTTGTAAAAATGACATTAAGTCAGACACCCTCCAGAGATTCAGAAAGGGTGTGTGTGTGTGTGTGTGTGTGTGTGTGTAAAAAGGGCACGAAGTGAGAAGCCTTCTAGAGATTCTGCCATGTTGTGTGTGTGTTTGTAAAAAGAACAAGAAGTCAGAAGCAATCAAGAGATACTGCAAGGGTCTGAGTGTGAGTGTGTGTCAGTGTTTGTGTGAGTGTGTGTGTGTGTGTGTGTAAAAAGGACACGAAGTCAGAAGCCCTCCAGAGATTCCCCAAGGGTGCGTGTATGTGTGTGTGTGTGTAAAAATGAAACAAAATCAGAAGCCCTCTAGTGATTCTGGAAGTGTGTGTTTGTGTCCTAAAAAGGACACGAAGTCAGAAGCCCACCAGAGATTCTGTAGGGGCATGATTGTGTGGGTGTGTTTGTGTGTGTGTGTAAGTAAAACGTACAAAGTCAGAAGCCCTTCAGATATTTTGCAAGTGTTTTTGTGTGTATGCGTGTGTAAAAAGGACATGAAATCATAAGCCCTACAGAGATTCTGCAAGGGTGCTTGTATGTTTGTGTGTGTAAAAAGGACACGAAACCAGAAGCCTTATAGAGATTCTGGAAGTGTGTGTGAGTGTGTGTGTGTGTGTGTGTATGTTTTTTTAAAACGTACATTAAGTCAGAAACCCTCCAGAGATTCTGAAAGTGTGTGTGTGTGTGTAAAAAGGACACGAAGTCATAAGCCCTCTAGAGATTCTACCATGTTGTGTGTGTGTGTGTTTGGTGTGTGTGTTTGTGTGTGTCTGTAAAAAGGACACAAAGCCAGAAGTCCTCCAGAGATTCTGTAAGATTGTGTGTGTGTTTGTGTAAAAAGGAAACCAAATCAGTAGCCTTCTAGAGATTTGCAAGGAAGTGTGTGGGTGTGAGTGTAAAGGACACGAAACCAGAAGCTTTATAGAGATTCTGGAAGTGTGTGTGTGTGTATGTGTATGTAAAACGGACATTTTGTCAGACACCCTCCAGAGATTCTGAAAATGTGTGTGTGTCTAAAAAGGAAACGAAGTCAGAAGCCCTCTAGAGATTATACTATGGTGTGTGTGTGTGTGTGTTTGTATAAAAAGTACACGAATTTCCAAGCCCACTAGGGATTCTGCAAGGGTCTGAGTGTGAATGTGTTTGTGTGTGTGTGTATAAAGGCCATGAAGTCAGAAGCCTTCCAGAGATTCTGCAAGAGTATGAGTGTGAGTATGTGTGTGTGTGTGTGTGTGTGTGTGTTTGTGTGTATAAAAGGGACACGATGTCAGAAGCCCTCAAGAGATTCTGGAAGGTTGTGTGTGAGAGTGAGTGAAAAAGAGACGAAGTCAGAAACCCTCCAGAGATTCTGCAAGGGTGTGAGTGTTTTTGTGTGTGTGACTAAAAAGGACACGAAGTAAGAAGCCCTCAAGAGTTTTTGAAGGTGTATGAGAGTGAGTGTGTGTTTGTGTGAGTGTAAAAAGAACACGAAGTCAGTTGCCCTCCAGAGATTCTGCAAGGGTGTGTGAGTGTGTTTGTGTGTGTGTGTGTGTAAAAAGGACACGAAGTAAGAAGCCCTCTAGAATTTCTGCAAGACAGCGTGTGTTTGTGTTTGTTAAAATGACATTAAGTCAGACACCCTCCAGAGATTCAGAAAGAGTGTGTGTGTGTGTCTGTGTGTGTGTGTGTGTGTGAGTGTGTGTGTAAAAAGGGCACGAAATGAGAATCCTTCTAGAGATTCTGCCATGGTGTGTGTGTGTGTGTGTGTGTGTGTGTGTAAAAAGAACAAAAAGTCAGCAGCAATCAAGATATACTGCAAGGGTCTGAGTGTGTGTCAGTGTTTATGTGTGTGTGTGTGTGTGTGTAAAAAGGACACGAAGTCAGAAGCCCTCCAGAGATTCCCCAGGGTGCGTGCATGTGTGTGTGTGTGTAAAAATGAAACAAAATCAGAAGCCCTCTAGTGATTCTGGAAGTGTGTGTTTGTGTCCTAAAAAGGACACGAAGTCAGAAGCCCACCAGAGATTCTGTAGGGGCATGATTGTGTGTGTGTGTGTAAGTAAAACGTACAAAGTCAGAAGCCCTCCAGAGATTTTGCAAGTGTTTTTGTGTGTATGCGTGTGTAAAAAGGACATGAAATCATACATCCTACAGAGATTCTGCAAGGGTGCGTGTATGTTTGTGTGTGCAAAAAGGACACGAAACCAGAAGCCTTATAGAGATTCTGGAAGTGTGTGTGTGTGTGTGTGTGTGTGTGTTTGTAAAACGGACATTAAGTCAGAAATCCTCCAGAGATTCTGAAAGTGTGTGTGTGTGTGTGTGTGTGTGTGTGTAAAAATGACACGAAGTCATAAGCCCTCTAGAGATTCTACCATGGTGTGTGTGTGTATGTGTGTGTGTGTGTGTTTGTAAAACGGACATTAAGTCAGAAACCCTCCAGAGATTCCTAAAGTGTGTGTGTGTGTGTGTGTGTGTGTAAAGAGGAAACGAAATCATAAGCCCTCTAGAGATTCTACCATGGTGTGTGTGTGTGTGTTTGTATAAAAAGTACGTGAATTTAGAAGCCCACTAGGGATTCTGCAAGGGTCTGAGTGTGAGAGTGTTTGTGTATGTGTGTAAAAAGGCCATGAAGTCAGAAAACCTCCAGATAATCTGCAAGGATATGAGTGTGAGTATGTGTGTGTGTGTGAGTGTGTGTTTGTGTGTATAAAAAGGACACAATGCCAGAAGCCCTCAAGAGATTCTGGAAAGTTGTGTGTGAGAGTGAGTGAAAAGGAAACGAAGTCACAAACCCTCCAGAGATTCTACAAGGGTGTGAGTGTTTCTTTGAGCGTGACTAAAAAAGACACGAAGTCAGAAGCCCTCTAGAGTTTTTCCAGGGGTATGAGAGTGAGTGTGTGTTTGTGTGAGTGTAAAAAGGACACGAAGTCAGTTGCCCTCCAGAGACACTGAAAGGGTGCGTGTGTGTGTGTGTATAAAAAGGACATGACCTCCGAAGCCCTCCAGAGATTTTGCAAGGGTATGAGTGTGTGTGTGTCTAAAAAGGACAGTAAACCAGAAGATTTTAGAGACCTGTGAGAGTGTGTGTGTGTGTTTGTGTGTGTAAACAGGACATTAATTCAGAAAACCTCCAGAGATTCTGCAACGGGGTGTGTGTGTGTGTGTGTGTGTGTGTGTGTGTGTGTAAAAAGTACACAAAGTTAGAAGCCGTCTAGAGATTCTGCCATGGTGTGTGTGTGTGTGTTTGTGTAAAAAGGACACGAAGTCAGAAGCCCTCTAGAGATTCTGCAAGGGTCTGAGTGTGTGTGTGTGTGTTTGTGTGTGTCTGTAAAAAGGACACAAAGCCAGAAGTCCTCCAGAGATTCTGTAAGATTGTGTGTGTGTTTGTGTAAAAAGGAAACCAAATCAGTAGCCTTCTAGAGATTTGCAAGGAAGTGTGTGGGTGTGAGTGTAAAGGACACGAAACCAGAAGCTTTATAGAGATTCTGGAAGTGTGTGTGTGTGTGCGTGTGTATGTGTTTGTAAAACGGACATTAAGTCAGAAACCCTCCAGAGATTCTGAAAGTGTGTGTGTGTGTGTGTGTGTGTGTACAAAGGAAACGAAATCATAAGCCCTCTAGAGATTCTACCATGGTGTGTGTGTGTGTGTGTGTGTGTGTTGGTAATAAAAGTATACGAATTTAGAAGCCCACTAGGGATTCTGCAAGGGTCTGACTGTGAGAGTGTTTGCGTATGTGTGTAAAAAGGCCATGAAGTCAGAAACCCTCCAGATAATCTGCAAGGATATGAGTGTGAGTATGTGTGTGTGTGTGTGTGTGTGTGTGTGTGTTTGTGTGTATAAAAAGGACACAATGCCAGAAGCCCTCAAGAGATTCTGGAAAGTTGTGTGTGAGAGTGAGTGAAAAGGACACGAAGTCAGAAACCCTCCAGAGATTCTACAAGGGTGTGAGTGTTTCTTTGTGCGTGACTAAAAAAGACACGAAGTCAGAAGCCCTCTAGAGTTTTTGCAGGGGTATGAGAGTGAGTGTGTGTTTGTGTGAGTGTAAAAAGGACACGAAGTCAGTTGCCCTCCAGAGATACTGCAAGGGTGCGCGCGTGTGTGTGTGTGTGTATAAAAAGGACATGACCTCCGAAGCCCTCCAGAGATTTTGCAAGGGTATGAGTGTGAGTGTGTGTGTGTGTGTGTGTGTGTAAAAAGGACAGTAAACCAGAAGACTTTTAGAGACTCTGTGAGAGTGTGTGTGTGTTTGTGCGTGTAAACAGGACATTAATTCAGAAACCCTCCAGAGATTCTGCAACGGTGTGTGTGTATGTGTGTGTGTGTGTGTGTGTTTGTGTGTATAAAAAGAACACGATGTCAGAAGCCCTCAAGAGATTCTGGAAGGTTGTGTGTGAGAGTGAGTGAAAAAGACACGAAGTCAGAAACCCTCCAGATATTCTGAAGGGTGTGAGTGTTTTTGTGTGTGTGACTAAAAAGGACACGAAGTAAGAAGCGCTCAGGAGTTTTTGCAGGTGTATGAGAGTGAGAGTGTGTTTGTGTGAGTGTATAAAGGACACAAAGTCAGTTGCCCTCAAGAGATACTGCAACGTTGTGTGTGTGTGTGTAAAAAGGAAACCAAATCAGTAGCCTTCTAGAGATTTGCAAGGAAGTGTGTGGGTGTGAGTGTAAAGGACACGAAACCAGAAGTTTTATAGAGATTCTGGAAGTGTGTATGTGTGTGTATGTGTTTGTAAAACGGACATTAAGTCAGAAACCCTCCAGAGATTCCTAAAGTGTGTGTGTGTGTGTGTGTGTGTGTGTGTAAAAAGGAAACGAAATCATAAGCCCTCTAGAGATTCTACCATGGTGTGTGTGTGTGTGTTTGTATAAAAAGTACATGAATTTAGAAGCCCACTAGGGATTCTGCAAGGGTCTGAGTGTGAGAGTGTTTGTGTATGTGTGTAAAAAGGCCATGAAGTCAGAAAACCTCCAGATAATCTGCAAGGATATGAGTGTGAGTATGTGTGTGTGTGTGAGTGTGTGTTTGTGTGTATAAAAAGGACACAATGCCAGAAGCCCTCAAGAGATTCTGGAAAGTTGTGTGTGAGAGTGAGTGAAAAGGAAACGAAGTCACAAACCCTCCAGAGATTCTACAAGGGTGTGAGTGTTTCTTTGTGCGTGACTAAAAAAGACACGAAGTCAGTAGCCCTCTAGAGTTTTTCCAGGGGTATGAGAGTGAGTGTGTGTTTGTGTGAGTGTAAAAAGGACACGAAGTCAGTTGCCCTCCAGAGACACTGAAAGGGTGCGTGTGTGTGTGTGTAAAAAGGACATGACTTCCGAAGACCTCCAGAGATTTTGCAAGGGTATGAATGTGAGTGTGTGTGTGTCTAAAAAGGACAGTAAACCAGAAGACTTTTAGAGACCTGTGAGAGTGTGTGTGTGTGTTTGTGTGTGTAAACAGGACATTAATTCAGAAAAGCTCCAGAGATTCTGCAAGGGGGTGTGTGTGTGTGTGTGTGTGTGTAAAAAGTACACCAAGTTAGAAGCCGTCTAGAGATTCTGCCATGGTGTGTGTGTGTGTGTTTGTGTAAAAAGGACACGAAGTCAGAAGCCCTCTAGAGATTCTGCAAGGGTCTGAGTGTGTGTGTGTGTGTTTGTGTGTGTCTGTAAAAAGGACACAAAGCCAGAAGTCCTCCAGAGATTCTGTAAGATTGTGTGTGTGTTTGTGTAAAAAGGAAACCAAATCAGTAGCCTTCTAGACATTTGCAAGGAAGTGTGTGGGTGTGAGTGTAAAGGACACGAAACCAGAAGCTTTATAGAGATTCTGGAAGTGTGTGTGTGTGTGTGTGTGTGTGTGTGTGTGTATGTGTTTGTAAAACGGACATTAAGTCAGAAACCCTCCAGAGATCTGAAAGTGTGTGTGTGTGTGTACAAAGGAAACGAAGTCATAAGCCCTCTAGAGATTCTACCATGGTGTGTGTGTGTGTGTGTTTGTAATAAAAGTATACGAATTTAGAAGCCCACTAGGGATTCTGCAAGGGTCTGAGTGTGAATGTGTTTGTGTGTGTGTGTGTAAAAAGGCCATGAATTCAGAAGCCTTCCAGAGATTCTGCAAGAGTATGAGTGTGAGTATGTGTGTGTGTGTGTGTGTGTGTGTGTGTATAAAAGGGACACGATGTCAGAAGCCCTCAAGAGAATCTGGAAGGTTGTGTGTGAGAGTGAGTGAAAAAGACACGAAGTCAGAAACCCTCCAGAGATTCTGAAGGGTGTGAGTGTTTTAGTGTGTGTGACTAAAAAGGACACGAAGTAAGAAGCCCTCAAGAGTTTTGCAGGAGTATGAGAGTGAGTGTGTGTTTGTGTGAGTGTAAAAAGGACACGAAGTCAGTTGCCCTCCAGAGATGCAGGAAGGGTGTGTCTGTGTG